>NW_028301605.1:24302500-24602500 GCF_987345545.1 Pholcus phalangioides
TTCTAGTCCCTAACTCGTAGCATACACCATCTTCGCATTCATCAACGTGGATTAATTTGTTTCCGCCCGCTGCAGAGAGGATTTTTGGCCTCCATGTGTAGAAGCATGGAGAAAGAGAGACGCACCCAGCAACAACTCCTGATGAATTTTCAGGAGGCATGACCCGTCTCTAATTGAAGAGAGTGCGCGTTTGTGATGGATGTGAATGACTTAGCCGACCCTCCCATGACGAAAAACTAGAGAAATTCCATTTTATTTTCTATTAGAGAGAGAGAGAGAAAGATCTTCGCGGACCTTCGTGAGGATTCGTCTAATTCAGCAGAAGATTCGCATTGAGTTGGGTCAACGAGCTTAAACCCAATTGACGCATTTAGTTCTTAAATTTTCGCCCCCCCCCCTCCCTCCCCGGACACAGGTGACCCTTCGGTTATTCTAGGAATTTCATACGATGTTTCAGGGAAATATTTTTAAAACATTTTTCTGTTGATTGATCCCTCAATTTTTCTTTCATTCAATATTCCCAATAGCTTTTTTGATTCCCAGAGTCACTCAATCTGCCGTTATTCCAGGAATTAAAAAAAAGAAAGAAATGTGAAAGAAAAAGGCTACGCCCTTAATAAAAGACCACACCCTGTATATTCAGAATTTCCTCACTCACATTTCGGGGGAAAAGAGCAGTATATACACATGTATATATTTTATTTTAGTAGAGAGTTTAATGCCGGTCATTATAACTCTCTCATCTCTGCTGCACGCGAGAGATATTATTGTAATCGATATTATTTATCGATTACAATAATTTTTAGGGATTTATTTTGGATTTAAAAATTTGACACCCCGGGATGCCAAGTCTTGCTCATCCCATAATCATATTTCTGTTCAATTGGGAAAACTTCGATATCTCTTTGAGATTTGAAGCGAGTCGTGCACGTTTCACTTCACTATACGGCGAAATTATTTTCCAACACTGATTTCACTTCACTTCAACACATACACTTCACAATTCATTAAAGGCACTATTCCGGTGCACACTTTCTCTTTCTTCAAGCCGTCATCAGTTTCCATCTCTTATCATTAAACCATCTTCATTTCCGGTCTTGAATCTTTTCTTTTCTCCGTCGCCGATACTTCAGCCCTTCACCACCGTCTTTAAGATGACCGTCGTCAGCTTTTTCTTCAAAATGTTGTATTAATTCGATTCCACAATTGATAACTAACACGATGTCAAAAACACATCTTAACCGCTTCGCTGTTGGCGATCGTCCTGAGAAAAAACACCCAGCTTCTCTTGATGTGTCATAACTCATGAGAGGATGTCTACTTGCAGTGGCTGCCGCTACGCGATTGCGTGGGCCGATCTACCCGTTAAAAAGTCCCTGTACGCTTCACTCATAGTTAAGAAAAACTGATGGTAGATGGCGGCACCACAAACACATCACACAGAAACAAATTTCCCGTCGGGTGCATAACACGTGCATGCACATTCCAGCATGTAGCAATTCGTTACAGGTTCCGCAGAGGAATATGAACGAGTTGCAGTTTGGTTTAGTAGCAGTAGTGGTAGTGGTCACGTGGGCATCGTACTGGACTCTCGTCGTGAGGATCCAGATTCGCATCCTGTTGGCAGCACATCGGTAGTCGGCTGAAATTGTTTTTTCTGGTTTCCATCTTCGAGGCAGGAATGTAAGCGGGTCTCTCTTTTCGAAAAGTCTCTCCGCAGAGAGCAGGTGTATACCTTCAATATGATACAGTCGGCACCCGCCTAATCAGATAACGGATACCCCGCTTAAACGGATAATATCCTCCGTGACCAAAAATTATTGAATGAAACATTTGGAATTAATGGAAAATTTGTAACACAAGGTTAAAATAAATGCATTTGAGAGTAGGCACTGGCCTACAAGTATTCACGCTGTCTTCAATACGTACAATTAATTTGTGTTTGTTTTCTGTTGAGCCAATAGAGGGCACTAACTTTACTGATGGAAAGTAAAAAAATCTTAGGTATTGTGATTATTGTAATTAAATATAATTTCCATTTCATTTTTTTATATCTGATTTGTTTGAAAAGCTTTATTAATATAGATCTTTTATCAGTTTCCAATATACAAACTGTACTGACGTTGTAAAATGGCAAGTGAACTGTTCCCCGCTTAATCGGATATTGTGTGCTGGAATCGTTGATATACGATCAAGCGGGGCTGACTACTTAAATAAAATGAAAATCGAAGCAAAATATGGAAGTCGGATGGCACCACCAGCAGAAAACGAAACAAGCCGAACTCTGGAAACAAAAATACATTAGAGGCATCACATCCACTCTGAACGCATACACTCGGGATATGCCGAATTCGTTCCTAATTCCGAAATGCGTACGAGATGCATGTAAGGTAAAAAAAAAAGTAGTATAAGTAGAGTAGAGTGGCCGTATGGTCTCATTATAGAAAGTGTAATTCTACAATTTCTCGATTCGTTAATCACAAAATTCCAGTTTTCATAGAAAATAGTTTTTTGCACAACATGTGTAGCCTATTTGTTTGCGTCTCGGATTCACTATACGAGAAGCGAAGTCTAATATAATGACTCTAATGATTTGTAACCGAATATATATATAAGAATCACGTAAATAATTATAAAACGAGTCCATCCAATAGCTCCTGCAATTTCAAGATTAACAAGTGAAACCGGAATTCACAGTCAAATTTAACGAGATCGGAGGAGTGAGAAAAGGGGGAAAAAAATCAGGAATTGCATCATTAATCACCATGATTGGAATCGCTGATGTATAGTGAATCGGCCGTCGCAAATAAATCCTAGGAGTGCTCGTTAGCAATGACGCGAGGAATCGAACCGAAAGGAAAACGAAAGCTTATGGCTAGAAAATAGCTGAGTCGGTGAATTCATTTGATCACGTGGTGATCCGGCTGGTAGTTTATAACATTTGCGGTAATTAAAATCTTGTTACGGTAGATTCGGCTGCGTGAAGATACATTATTCAAGCTCGCTAGAGCAATTAAGAAAATATTTTTGTGGAGCCCTTTGTCCTATGATTTGGTTGTTAGTTATGAATCAAAGAACCGTATTGTATCATAAAAGACTAGCAGAATATAAAAGGCGTTCCATGAATTCGTAAATATTTGAAAATTTATGAAAATTGGAATAATGGGTATACTCGAATGCTGTTTGCGAAAATGTTATTCCCAAGAATAGGACTTTTTTCAGTATAGAAAAAAAAAAGGTAAATATTGTGTCATTAGAGGTCACTGAACGGAAGCAAATATACAAATCAGAGTGCTATGTAATACAAGGTTCAGGATTAACAGCTCACGTCTGAATTTTCTTGTTACTGAAGCTTGAATACATGTGAGGTAAGGTGTTAATTGTGACGTGGATGGGAAAAGTACTAGAGTTGAAGTCGTTTTACCACAGTCATGAATTGCCGGCTGAAGCTCTATGAACGTTTCGGACAGAAAAGTGATTGAAGAAAGAATCAAGTCTACTCACTTCTGTCTGACTATTTTGCAGCGTCCTCTATCGACAGATATTTGAACTAACTTTTTTTTATCTCTAAAAAAATCTTATTTTGGAGAATAACTTTCGAAAACCACATCAACATTCTCCGATTCCTTCAATTTACAAAATTTATTAATTTATATAATTTTTTTATGAATCGTTGAACGATCTACGATTCTAGCTATCCATGGTTTTGTTGCTTTCCGAATCACTGGGTTTTTCTCATCACTTTGACTTGCGATGTTTTCGCATCTCCAGGTAACTCTTTCTCCGACAGCAATGTACGACACATGCAACTTGCCAGAAACAGTCTGCATTTTTCTTGTTGACGTACAGGATTCATGGCTTGATGTGGCCTCCTCCACAAACGTGCATTTCTATCCCCTTCGACACAATTGGGCACATGATATGTCAAGATAAGACCGAACCACTTGTCCCCAAATCATCATGTATGTTGGATTTTAGTTACAATATTTTTAAACGAAATAAGACATGAAGACATCGGTTTAAAATGTTTTTAATCGTTTCCAAAACGTGTTACAAAGCATGTTCAATGTGGCGTCCACCAGTTTCTGAAAGCAAGTTATATCACATTACTGCGTTCAACAGAAGAACTTATCATATAAGGAGGAATGTTACGGACAATGCCGGTGTATTGGTGCTTCTCCCCAGCGCGACCCAACCCGCAAGGGTAAAAGGCTTATATCCCCGGAGGGACAGAGCCTGGGCCGTGACTGGTTTGTCGGTGTATTGGTGCTATTGCGAATTTGCATAACCCCACAAACAGTTCCGTTTTGGAAACGATAAAAAATGTTTTAAACCGATGTATTCATGTCTTATTTCGTTTAACAATATTGCATACAGCGCCATTCTCCTCTGGTGGTGAGTTTTTGAACTTTTTTTTGCGGAAATTGAATCCCGTGACCTCTTGTAAACTATTAACCAAGTTTGATAACATTTTGTCCAGTTGCTTCCCTTTTATGGTCATTTCAAAGTGGAACTTTAACTATAAAGACCCTGTATGTTTCATAGATTCCCTTGTTAAAGTCACTTTTGCTGAGGAACTGTGGATGTGGTCAGTTGAAATAAACCAAACATGAATTGAAGAAAGGTCCTTTTTCGTACATATTCTTGTGTTACGCATGCCTTTAATTAATATAGGAATGAAACTGCGAAAGAAACGCACACGTACATGAATCATAGGGATATTATGGCCTGATTAAGATATTGTGAACTGAGTACTGAAATTTTTGTCAATGAACGAGCCTTCTGACTTCCTACATAGTCTGGTAGATTGATAACGATTAACGATTACTAAAAGGGGAATAAATGAGTGGTTCAAAATATGCCAAAACGAAAAAAATGTTTTACAAAAAATATAAACCAAAGTACTGATAACTATAAACGAAAGTCCCCCCCATGTGTTGGATCATAATCTTGATCCTTTCCGTACTTAGCGAAAACGATAATAAAGCCCAAATGATAACATTATCCGTGATTATAACAACAGCCGTGTGTCGACTGTGAGATGTGATCCGTATCTAGATGAAAACATCGTACTTTATACAGGGCGTCCCTGAACTCATGGGCCAAACTTTAAGGGAAGGTAAAATACACATAAAGAAACATTTTTTGATGTAGGAATGTGGGCTTGGAAGTGAAAAGTGTTGGCGGGAAAACACGAAATGCTGAGGAAATGAAAAGCTTTTTGTTTGCATTAATAATTGCAGTAAGTGCTCAAATGTGCCATCACTGACATCGATACAGGCCTGGCAGCATTTAATTGCATCCCAAACAATTCTTAGCAAGACTTTCACACAATGAGCTTTTGCTTAATGTCATTAGCATTTAGTGTTTTTCCGCTAACGCTTCTCATTTCCGACCCAACATTGCTGTATAAAAAATGATTTTTATGATGTGTATTTCCCCTTCGCTTAAAGTTTGGCCCATGAGTTCAGGGACATCCCGTGTGGTGTCTGAGAGAAGTGAAATTTATGTGGACCGAGGGAAAAAGGAAAATTCGATAAAAAAAAGCGCCACTTTTTCACCTGGTAGAAAAATTTAGTAAATAATTGCATTCATAAATTTCATAAATATCTCTCTCTCTCATGATCTCATTAAAATATCCTAAAAATGTAGCAGTATTCGGATGAGAAGGAGGATATACACCCTGTATTTAGATCATTTGTTCATTTTTGTCGCACCACGGTCATTTGCTGTGTTTAGATAAATGGAAGATCAAAGATAAGAGAAAACCAAATGAACAAAGAAAAGTTACGCAACAAGCTAAAAAATTAAAACTAGTTATTTTTCGAATCAAACATCCTTTGTCCAACTAAGAAACGAATTACATCATATTCAACTCACGTGTTACACATATACACTCGTTCTAAAAACTTTTCCATCTCTGTGAGACTATTCAATGTACTTCCGAGTTAAAAATTTCCGTGTATTTCAGGACTAAAAAAAAAAAATGGAAGAATTGTAACAAAGAAGAGAAGTTCAAAGTAAATTCTAATTATAAAACGAAAACATTCTCGAAAACAATTTTTTTTCCTCTCTCTCTCTCTAAGGAAAATGAATCTCTTCGCTGTTTAGGAAACAAAAAAACTTGGGGAAAAAAAACAAATATAAAAATACTTTTATTTAAAGAAAATGAAACATTTTCTGAATCATTCAGAACAGAAACTTTCTTCCAAGTTTTTCCCCCCATTCTTTTATATATAAAAAACCTTCAAAAATTTTCTTCAAATACAAAAAAAACAACATTTTTTTTTTTATGATGAATTTCGGGTTCAAACCGAAAGTAGCCGAGCGTTGAAAGCCATTAGAACTAAAATAGCCTTGTCCAGCAACCAATGGCCTTCCTCTATAAATAGAAAACCCCCGAGAAAAGAGGAAGAAGAAGCTCTTTTCTTATATATTTTCTTACTTTCCTCTTGTTCTTGATTTACGATGGAACTGTTTGTACATGAAATTCCGCTTTGGGTAGTGAATAGAACCGTTGGGAAAAGGAATCAAAAGGATGTTATGCATCATACGCATATGCAATACAGGGTATATGAATCCTGCATATACTCTGAATATAATGCAATGCAAGTAAATGTGATTTGTTATGCGTGGGGATCCTGGAACTCCTTCCATAATGTTTCAGCAGATATAATCCCATTAATATACTACTACTTGTAAACGATTTACATTAACGATTTGTATTAACGGATATAGAACAGCTATTGATAAATTGCACTCGATGATGGAGACGAGTTGAAATATAACAAAAGCTTATATCTGTGTAAGGCCAACTCAGTTGCAACAATACCTTGGCTATGACGTCAATAGTTGTTGGTTCGGACTGATTCCCATGACGAATAATGCGATGAACTTCGCTTACAACGTTGTTGAAATGAAACCCCTTCGGATACAGTCGAATCCAGTTATAACGAACTCCAAGAGACCGGAGAAATTACTATAACGGAATTTTGTTACAACGAAGGCATTAATTCCAGGTTTTTGCATTGTTTCTATGAAAACTTGTTTAGGAGATTAGAAAAGTATTCGTTTAAAACGAGATTTTTTTTTCGCTGTAACAGTATTCGTCTAAACGGGATTCAACTGTATAGCCACAAATTTTTCGTCGCTGTTGTTTCTGTTCCCCTGACGTTTACCCAAGAAATTCTTAGGATTAGATCCGATCCCATCTAGTTAATGTTCGGATGTTGTTCCAATTATACCTATTATACCTAACGCTTATGCATTTCTTTAGGGAAAGAAAAAGATTTATTGCAGGTTTTTGACGCTTCGACTTGCTCATTGACATGACCACTATACAAAACACTTCCGTATTTCCCAACTTTTTGCTTATCAAAATGTCCCATTTATTCAACGAAGCTCGCTTTAATTTCTAATATTTATTAGAATCAGGAATGGAGGTACAGTCGGCCCCGCTCAATCGGATATCAACAATTCCAGCACACAATATCCGATTATGCGGGAACGATTCAATTGTCATTGTGCAACGGTAGTGTAGTTTGTATATTGGAAACTGATAAAAGATTAATAGATCAGTATTAATAAAGCCTCCCGAATAGATCAGGAATTGAAATGAAAACTATATTTAATTATAATAACCGCAATACCTAAAATTTTTACTTTTCATTAGGAAAATTAGCGCCCTCCATTGACTCAACTGAGAATGAAAATGAAATACTTAAACGTACGGTTTGAATACTCGGATGCTATTACTCTGAAATGTATTTATTTTAACTCTGCAACATATTTTCCATAAATTCCAATTTTTTTCATTCAATAAAAACAGTGATTGACGTATTAACAGTTGACGTGTGAAGCGGAATATTCGATAAAGCGGGGAAAATTTTAATATATTAAGCGGGCAACTTTAACATTGTCTTTATGGGAAAAATTTTGGTGACGGAGGATATTATTCGTTTAGGCGGAGTAAATTCATTTCTTTTTTAGGAAAAAGCCAAGTTCATTTTTTCCTAATAAAATACATTTTAGAAGATTTACAGTACCAAACATATTTATAAGTAATATATGTTTGGCACTTTCACTGAGATCTGGCAACATGTTTGGTGAGAAATTTCCGAATTATATATATATAGTGGCAGAACGAATTAAAATAGTGACAAAAATAATTTCCGAGTTAGTGACAGAATGAATTTAATTAGTGAGAATTAGTTTCAAAAGTTGGAGAAAAAATAATTTTAGAATTTTTGGAAAATAAATAATTTTAGAATTCGGGGAACAAATAGTTTCAGAATGGATGACGGAAATAATCTCAGAATTATTGAGAAAAAAAAATAACGTCGTGGCATATATTAAGAGAAATTATTTCAGAACTTGTGACAAAAATATTTCCACAATTTGTGGAAGAAATAATTTCGAATTCAATGAAATAAATAATTTCGAATTCAATGAAATAAATAATTTCGAATTCAATGAATGAAATAATTTTAAAATTTGTCAAAGAAACAAAAAAAACGAAAACTACTAAGTCCCGTACTGAGGGACATATGGTCATGCAATCGATACATCAAAAATAAATCAGGAATTTTATTTTGAAAAATGTGAATCTGTAAATTGTCACATCAGACAAATTAACGGTTATAAAAGTTTTCTTCTGGTTGCGAAAGAGCCTCAGTTGTGATTAGCCAATTCTAAGTTGCCGATAGCTTTGAGCATCAAAGCAAATCTCTGAAATTATCAAAATAAAGAAAATATTTAGAGAGATTAATTTTAAAAGTATCCACAACTCAAATGGGAAAATGTCACCAAAAAATCAATGTGAAAAGCTTAAAGCGTTAAAATATTATTTTAATGGATTTTTTTTTCCTCATCGTATTATATTAAGAAAAGAATTTTTCCATTAAAAATGAATTCCAAGAAGAATAAAAAAAATATATTAGTTCTTCTGATTAATTTAATTTAAAAATTTTTTAATTAGACCGTGATTAAATATCAACAAATTCTTATAGAAGATCGTGTAAATTAAAATCTCAACTTCAATGTTATTATTTTATTGTTTTTGGAGAAAAAACAATTTTTCAAAAGATTTTTTTTTTCTAAAACAAAAAAAAAAAACATTTGTTTTGAATCGAAAGATTTTATGAGAAAAAAAAACTTTCCCCGTTATTTGAATTTTCCAAAAAAAAAGAGAAAATTTTCCCGATTTTCCACATTTTTTTACGAAAAATGATTCCTTTTTTCTTAAAAGACGACGAGACACTAAAAAAAAAAATTGCAACAATTCCTCCTTTTTTTCCTCATTTTGGCGGAAAAAATCACTTCTTGTATGTCTGTAATCTTCTCACATAATACTAGCTGAATGCTTTCTTTTTTCCAGTTTACTTTTTTCCGCACATGGAAAGGCGATTAGTGACACTCGCATGAGTATAAGTACTCTACAGACGTTGATGGAGGATTTTTTTCCTACCAAAATAAAACGGGAAAAGAAACTAAATTCAGCGTTTCTCCATTTTTTATAAATATTCTTTGATATTGTATTCCAAATATTTCTTTTCAAAACTATCAGAATATCCTGAAGAAATGGAGAAAGCATTCGCATTCTGCGACTGGATGGCAACTTGTTAAATATGTATATCAAAGTTTCCCAAACATTTTGTTCCATCGACCCCATCGAAATTTGTTTCTCACGCCGCGTCGCCCCCGATTCATGCGAACCCATACGATCCTATGTTATACCGGTAGCTTCTCTATCACCTTCCCTGAACGATTCCATCGCCCACCAGGTGGCGATATTGGCCACTTTGGAAAGCACTGATGTATTATCAATTACTGTAGAACTAGAATTTATAATAACTGATATTTAATGAAAAAGTAATAATTTCAGAATCAATAAAATTCACAAATAATATAGTGGGAGCCGTTTGGGCCCCACCCTTTGAGACGACTTTCTGAAAAAAACTGTCTGATTCTAGATACTTTCTTTTCTTTCAAACCGAGCACAACTCAGGTCTATCGACAGCTATGGACGATTTACTACCTAGTGAATTGTGCCGGAAGTGTAAGTGTGTGTGCACCTAACAGTCTGAATGCGTATATAGTGGTGTGCTTGATTTTTCGGTGCTGCCATCTGTATTTCAGTAGTGAAGTGAGTGATGTATTATGATTGATTTACATTGTACTGTTTGTAGATCTGTTGCTCTCTGTGGCGAGACTTTTTAACGGGGAGATCGGCTCGCATTCGCGCCTCGAACTTGGGAACCACCCAAAACTTCAGCCGGCCACCACTATGGCGACGGTGGGGTTCGAACCCGGGACCTCGCGACGCGAGTCCGTCACTATTGACCACTCGACCACCACAGTGGCTGATTCTAGATACTGCAGTAGAAATTTTAAAAATGAATAAAAACCGGAAAAATAACCGATATAAAAAACGGTTTACAGGGTCAGCATCGCTATGTCACGTGATTTTTTTGACTGACGTAAGAAACATAAAAAACAGCCGATAGGTGGCGCTGATACGAGCGACTTCGGTCGAACTATTCAAATGAGACGGTTATAAAAACTTGCGTTCCCAATCTACAATCAGTTCACCGTTTTAAACCGTGTATGTGGACTTGCTGCACTCTGCCGTTGGTGGATTTGTGACTCGCCGAAAATGTGTTATTCCCTGCTGTGGTGATGCTGGTGGTCATGTGGAACACATACTGCTGTAATAAATGATTTGGAGGCATTCTGTTCGTTATTTACGTATCTCATTTTTAACATGTGTATGTCAGTGCCACCTATCGGCTGTTTTTGAGGGTTTTTCCAGTCAAAGAAACTCCCGTGAGCAACTCTGCAAACCGTTTTTTATTTCGGTTATATTTTTCCGGTTTTTATTCATTTTTAATGTTTTTACGGTCTTTTTGCCCACCCTGTATATCAAAAGCAGTATTCAGGATCTATAAGTCAGGCGTCTTCAATTTTTCAGACATTGCGGGCCAAAATTTCTGTCCAAAACCTGTGAGTCAACATGTGATACTGCAGTATCTAGATTCAGCCACTGTGGTGGTCGAGTGGTCAATAGTGTGGTGTGTCCTCTATACCAGTGTTTCTTAACCTTTTTTTTGGCCGTCGCCCCCTTTGAACCAGATTTTTTTCTCGTGGCTCCCCTGCCCTACACAGAGTTTTCGACCCTCATTTAGAAGCAAGATCCTTTATATGTATTGAATTGATTTTTTCATTGAATTATACTGAACAAAAATTTTGAACATAAGATTGGCCTCCAGATCACTCGCCTAGAATTTACTAAGCTCCCCGGTAGTTGGAGTTCTATTCAGGGCCGTTTCAACATCATGGGCGCCCTAGGCAAAATGACGCTATGTGGTAGTCCCATACTTAGCTGGAAATAAACAGCCTACATATTTCCTACTTATTTTCAAAATTTATTGTACTATAAAAATATCATGAGGTGGGGTCACTTATGGATATGAGACCGCCGGGCATGACCCCTCATAAGAGTGGGACTGACAGAGCTGCAGCCAGTAGCCTGATATGGTTATCATTTTTTGTTTTTCACACTATAAATTTAATATAGAGAAGGGGTCTGTGAAAAATGTAGCCGGGGGCCTGCGAAAAACCCATCCTAGGGAACCTGCTGCAAAATGTAGGTGTTTACTAACCTCCTTTGCTTCTATGATTACGTGACTAAGGCTTTGGGTAAGAGCAAAAATGTCGACGTTGTTTACCTTGATTTCCAGAAGGCATTCGATCGGGTCCAACATGGCAAACTCTTGAAGCGTTTACACGGGATTGGAATAGGGGGCAACTTGCTGAATTGGATAGAATCGTGGTTAAGAGATAGGTCGCAACGAGTTATGGTGAACGGGGAATTCTCTGGTTGGACAGACGTCACAAGTGGAGTTCCTCAGGGAAGTGTCCTTGGCCCCATACTTTTTTCACTTTTTATCGATAAACTCGATCAGGGTATCGATGGAATTACTAGCAAATTCGCAGATGATGTGAAGCTAATGGGGGTAATCGGAAATGAAAGCGATAGGGAGTTGCTCCAGACCAACTTAAACAAGATTGCAGCATGGGCAAATGAATGGAGCATGACGTTTAGCGTAGATAAGTGCATGGTCGCTCATTTTGGTTCGAACAACCCACGGTTCTCTTACGAGTTGAATGGTGTCACTATACCGGATGCAACTAGAGTCACCGATTTGGGAATTCTCATTGACGAGCGACTTAAGTTTTCTGAACATTGTTCAGCGGTTGTCAAAAAATCGAATAGAATGCTTGGTCTCATTTTCAAAAAGGTCTCTTCGCGTTCTCCTTTTTAAGACATTTTAAGTTATGACATTTTAAGTCATTCTTCCGCTTTTTCGAGGCTTAGTTCGTCCTGGACTGGAGTATGCTGTAAGGTTTTGGAGACCATACCTACAGAGGGACATAGACTTGGTTGAAGGGGTGCAGAGAAGAGCTACGCGTGTCCTTATTGGCACACAGGGCTTGAGTTATGAAGAAAGACTTCATTTTTTGAATATGTTTACATTGGATGAACGCAGGTGTCGAGGAGATATGATCGAAGTGTTCAAAATTTTCAATGGGATGGATAGGATGGACCATGAACTTTTAGTACACCGCCAATCGACTGCTTTTACAAGGGGACACCAGTATCGATTGGTGAGGGACAATGCAAGGTTATGGTGTCGCAGGGAATTTTTCTCTAATGGGGTTGTTAATAAATGGAATAGCTTACCCCCGGAGGTAGTAAATTGTAACACAATTGACACGTTTAAAAAGAAATACGATAAACATGTTGGGGTAAATCGAGAAGCTATCCATTCTTAGAATAAGACAACCATAAGTATTCTTTATGGGCATTGTATAATATTTTATCATGTGTATATATTGTTTGTAATTTGTGTTAATTGCATTTTTAATTGGGTTGCTGTATTTTTGAAACATATGACATCCATATTTTTATGGGCATCTTTTTATCAGCCACCTCGTTGGGCATTTTGCCTGTTGTGGCGTTGTATTTGTATTTGTATTTGTATTAGGCCCGGGTGGTTCCATGCCCTAAGACGGCTCCGGTTTTATGGGTGGTTTTGTTGGATTCTGCAAGTGCATAAGTCACTAATATAAAAGCTTTATTTCTTCACACATTTCTTCTCAGCTCTCTGCAGCCCACCAAACCATCTGCCATGGCCCCTTTCCCCATTTTCTTCCGTGGCCCCCTTGAAGTATCCCAGTACCATTAGGGGGCCATATGGCCCCCGGTTGAGAACCACTGCTCTATACAAATCTAAAATTTTAGATCGATCGTCGCCAAATTTTACATATATACCAAATGAGACCCAGCTAAAACGAAAGGCTACCTTAAAAGGGTAGTAGTAGTATCTTGATAAAGGGGATTTCTGACATTCTGGTATATTGATCCCAAACCAATGAAGCTAAAAATATCCCTATCACGGAAACTAAATATCTACTCTTTTTTTGGAAACAATATTCCGAGATTTCCACAAATAAATACGAAACGTACGGTTATTTAACTGTACATCGTATAGCAACGAAAAAAATAAATATTTTCATTATTTACACTTTTTTTTTTTACAACTATTATCATCATCGTCCGGAACGATTTCCCGGAATTTCGATTTCCGGGGGAAACTTGTTTAATGCGTGGGCAATACTGTGGGGCTTCTTTCTTCCATTAAAAACGATCGGGAGCAGAAATGAAATTGATTTCATACTGAACGAAAAAAAAAGAAATACTTATATGATGATGTATTTTCCCGTTTTTATCAATTCTTTGCCTTTTTTTTTTTTTTGCATTGCCTTTAGCCTAATTCTTTCTCCAATAACCCTTCGCATTTCATATCAGCTTTCGTTAATGACGTCAGAGATTTTTCCGGCTTTTTGGGTATCCTCTAACGCCGTTAGATAAGAAAAAAAAAAGTACAGCGTACATACAAAAGAAGGTGCTCAACCTTTAGGAGAGTGCGGGCCACTTCGTTGATTTGAAAACGTACAGCGCGCGCGGGTCACTTAACAATGTAATGTGGAACATTAGCTTTGCAGTTACGTGTTTCGCCGTCTTTTAGGCCCACGCGTATCCGCTTACATAATCATTTCCGACGTATGCCAATTCGTTAGAAATTCCTCAGAGAAATGTTTACGAATCGAATTTACTGTAATGTAGCAGTGACGCTGTGGTGGTCGATTGATCATAGTGACGGATTCACATCGCGGGGACCCGGGTTCGAGCCAGTGGTGGTCGGCTGAATTTGGTTTTCCGTGGTTCCCAACTTCTTGGCGCAGTTCCGGGCCGATCTCATTAAAAAGTCCGGCAACAGAGAGCAACAAGCCTACAACGATACAATTCTTCAATCATCCCACTTCAGTCATAGTTAGAAAAATTAGTGACAGATGGTGGCATTGCGCACAACAAGCATTACACAGAAACAGACCTCACGTTATGTTCACAACACGTACACGCACATTCCAACACGTACCAATTTGTTATAAGTGGAATATGGACGAGGTGAATGTGTGGTTTAGTAGTAGTAATATGCATAGTTTTGACAGTAACCAACATTTATGAATTGGTAATGATATCTTAAAAAGACTCGCTTTTAAAACCTTTCGCCGTTCAACGAAGTATTCGGAAAACTTTAGGAAGTACGTATTACACACGTTAAACTCACGGATTTGGTGTAATTAGAAACGAAACCTCTAATCGTTGTTTTTAAACATGTTCCAACTTGGCACAACGTCAAGTCCCGAGGGACTATTAACTCTTTTAACACTACTTCCAACGTCCAGGCAAAACGGCAGTAACGGAGCTAAACACCCGTGTAATTATATACCCATGTAATCACACATAAGACTGAAAAGCTTCATTTTTAGGCGGATTACTTAAACGATAAAAAAACTTCTTATCGATTACATTAATCGATAAACATATCCAAATTCCTCAATCTCTTATACCAGGGCACTTCAACCTTTGAGACATTCTGGCTAAATTAAACTTTCCACGAAGCCCGCGGGCCACCGCGATGTTCCAACTTATAACGCAGGGTTCCCCAAATTATTGGACACTTTCATTTCCTCTGAATCTGTTTCTTTCGTTAAATTTATTTATTTTTTCAAATAACTTCGTTTGGTTAATTAGTTAATTAATTATCATTAAATAAATTTAATTATTAAATTAATCAATCCTTTTTATTATTTATTTCATTAAATCTGAAATTCACCCGATAATTCTGAAAATTATTTCTTCCTTAAGTTTTAAATTTACATTAATTAAGAAATCATTTTTTACAAAATTTCTTAATTTTTTTCATGAATTATTATTACTGTCGACAATAATCTTGACAATTACTCTAACAAATCACTCTTAACAATTTAACAATTCTGAAAACTACTCTCAACATTTCTGAGAAATATGTTATTAACATGTCTAAAATTGCTCTTACTTCCGAAAATTTCTCTTAACAATTTCGAAATTACTTTTAAGAGTTTTGAAATTGTTTGTATCACTGGGTCTGTAATTATTTTCTTCAGTACTTCTGTAACAGCCTTTTCATTATAGATTCTGATCAATTATGAAATTATTTTTCGCAATAATTCTGAAATTATTTCTTTCATTAATGTGTTTTTATCATTTCTATAAATTCTGCATTTTTGTATACCTTTTGGATACCGAATTTGTCCTGTCGAAATAATGCAACCTATATAAATTCATAGGCCTCAAAAACTGTTCCGGCTCCTGGTCCCATCAATTTGTTATGCCGGCCCGTATGTATCAAATACACAACATTATTATTGAATCTGGAAAGTATCTCACATTTCTAAATACAGCAGTACAGACCCAACCAGAGCTCATGAACGAGTTTTTTTTTTTGTAATTTAATCATTTTTCCATGCAAAGTAGCTATCTTTTCTAAAAATGCTCGGCGGGTCACGAAAAAAGCTTGGAGGGCTACACTTAGCCCCGAGGGGCCATGATTGAAAACCCTGTCTTATACGATGAAATCGGAAATCCTCATGTCTTCTGAAAACAGTGAAGAATTGACAAAAAGTCGTGCAAATAATTCAACGTGAAGCTCATTCCAGTATATTAACCGAATTAGGCTGCCCTTACCAGACGCGAGGCCCGGTGCAAAAATAGCAGAAGAGAGGGCCAGAAGCGGTTTGATAATTTCTGGGACCCCTTAGCCCCAATTTCGTATATACGGAGAATCGGCATAGAAAAACTCATGCATTATGAAAAACATACAAGGATGCTGGAAATTTGTCTATGCAAAATATATGGACATAATTAAATGCAAATCCAAAAAAAGAATGAAAATTCGAAGCAGAATAAATGAGAAGAGAAATGATTCCAAAACCAGTTAAAATTAAGACCTAATGAAAGAAGTTGTCTGAAAACTAATGAAAATTTGGCATCCATGAGTTGAAAAATATGAAAAATAGTTGAAGGAGATAATTCCAGCATCCATGGAACTTGAGAATATGTGAAAGAAATAATTTCACGGTGAATGGGATTTGGGAATAAATGGGGAAGAGAAATTCCAAATATGATGAATTCAGAATAAATGAAAAATAATAATAATTCCAGAATAAATGAAAAATAATAATAATTCCAGAATTCATGAAACATCAGAATAAATGAAAAAATAACATTTCCAGAACTGATGAATCTAGAAGTGAAAAAAAATATTCCAAAATTAATGAAAATTCGGAATAAATGGGGAAAAAATAATTCCAGAATCGATGAAGATTGAGAATAAATGGAAAAATAATGCTAGAAATGATGAAAATTCTTAATTCAAATTTTTTCTGGATACATACACACTAATCCTGTTTGTTATTTACCCAATGTTTTGATTACTCACAAGGAAAAGGGTCCCAAGGTGTCATGCTCAAAAAATTATTGAAAAATTTGAGTACATTCATCTCACCCAATAACACATAACAAAGAAAAAAATAGCGGCAGAATGCAATTATTACGCCACAGCTAACTACCAAAAATAACAGATGGATACACATCTCCTCTTGCCCTTCTTGGCGATACCCTATAAAAAGAAAACTTCTTTTCACTTTCTTTTCCTTTCTTTCATCCAGATTCTTTCTGTTCTGGAAACTCTAGTTCATTTCTATTTTTTTGTCTGCGCTGTACTTGATCATGTATTGTTTGTATGACGTCACTAACACTCTAATAGCTTGATGGATTTTCGAAATCCTTCTTCATCTCTATCGGTATTCAAAATATTAATACGTATTTTTTTTTAGTGACCTATAATACAGTCGAATCCCGTTATAACGAACTCTAAGAGACCGGAGAAATCACTTCGTTATAATGAAATTTCGTTAAAAACGAATTCCAGGTTTTTTCATTGTTCTACGTAATATTATCAGGGAGGATTAAAAAGTATTCATTAAAAAAGAGATTTTTCGTAACAGTATTTATAATAAGCTTATATGAGATATTAATAAGAAATATTTTATATCTTTAGTAAAAGATGTTATTACTTCTGCAAATTGTAACAATATGTGAATCACTATACTCATATTGTATGTAAATACACTTGTTCTCTGAATTGATTACTGTACGCATATTAAAAGGCACGCATATAATATAGTGTAAATGCTCAGGAAATTGTTTTTGTAAACTTTCACCATTGTTTATTTTTGTGTAATATAATTGTCAAACGTTCAACTTTATTCATAACTGAAGAGGGTTTTATATAATAATACTACTAGCTATATTACCCGGTTTCCTTCAATTACCGGGAGGATTGGAAATGTGACAAACCATTATAAAGGAATAAACTATTATACATAATTCTGTCAGCATTAAAGAAGTGACAAACCATTGTAAAGGCATATGCGTGTCTAAAACGTATTGCCAGGGAACCACGGTAACCAAAGTAAACATTCCGAAAGCGATTGTTGAGGATCAGGAACCATTGTTTTCCGACCGTATTTTGCCCATTTCGGGCATTTGCCCTGCTCTAAGAAACTTTTAAAGTAGCCTATCATTCAATCCGGGCTCTGTTTGGTATATATGCAAAAATTGGTGATGGTGTGTGAGTCGTGCACATGCACGCACACAAACAATTTTTTTTAAAATAAACAAATCACAAAAACACAGACATACATACAAATACAAACATACACATAGGTACAAACATAAAAACACATGAATACAAACACTTTGCGACCCCAAGGGACCTAAAAGTCCTTCCAGCAGGTCTAAAGGGGGTTATAATCACATATGTTTCAGACAACAGCTTTTATAAAGATTAGACATGTTATAATTATAATATTATTATATAGATTAAAAAAAAAATCACCGATGGTTGTATTTAAGCAACCATTTTGCCATTGACTGATCAATTTCTCTAAGTTGAGAAAGCAAGACGAAGAAGACGAGACGTTAATGCTCGGAACTTCGCACAAACCAGCAAGAAATATTTGTAGTATTGTGTCCCTAGTTTTCTTCTAATGGTAATTACATTGGTACTTTCAGGAACTCATATTTGGTTACTCAGTTTGTATTTATTTGAACCTTTTGTAGTGGCAGCGGTTTTGCATTCGTGATGTTGTCTACTTGAACCATGAACGCGATAAAATATTTATGATTCCTCAACTATATATTTCTACAAATAACTAAGCATTCAGATCTCCGGGCGTGTTTCCAGGCAATTGACTTAAAAATACAACCGCATACATACAGTCATTAAATTCCCAGCATAAGTTCGCATGAAGAATACTCTTCCCCCTCACAAAAGTAAGCACCAAGCATTTCCCTCCGAACGAGAGTCGAGTAAACTTCACCGAAACACGGTTGAATTTCACGGTAAGTGTGTGTGTATGTATTACACGAGAACAGGGCATAAAATATCTGCAAAACAGGGGGCGGGGATGGCTCAAAATAATAATTATAATTTCCCGTTCCCTCTCGAAGAAAAGCTCTCTCTCGGTGCAAACTAACTTATATCTTGCAGAGTGAAGAGACATGGAGAAGTGTGTGCGGATGCAGAACAGAAACAAATTCTCTCGCGCCCTGGAAGCCATTAGAAGGAAACTTGAAACGTGGGAATTCACCTGAGTTCCTTTAATGAACGCCCGATATATATGCGGGGGAGAAAGCTCTTTACACACACAAAATTTCTAATGGCCCGAAGGTTAGCGCACAACTCTTCGCGGTGCAGCATTCTGGAGATTTCTCAATCTGTAAGGGAGGTGAGTGGGTATATAGCGCGCACGGCTTTTGTGTACTTATGCGACTCCTGTGTGATGAAACAGCTGGTTCTCTGGAATTTGTTAACATTTCGAGAAACGATTTCATGTGCGACGACCGATTCGGGGCGGCCGGCGTCGTCGTCGTTAATTGCCGGGTGTCTCTTCAGCTGGAAGATAGCGATGAAATTCTTCTGAAAGTGAATTATCAACAAGAGGATTTTGTAAGACTTTCTCTGTTTCTCTCTATCATGCCTTCTTATCGTGTTATGACGAGTTCCTCTCATCACTGCTATCATATAGGATTGTTTGCTTCATGTTGTTTTCATTGATTCCTTAGATCGCCCTCGTTATCTACAGATTATGAGCTGAGCGTGTGAAGTAGAGCTAACTCAATCATCCTGTGATGATTAGAAATGTTTTTTTAAAGATTAAATTCTTTAAATGATGTATAGATGGCGTACGCATAACATATTTTATTGTTTTTAAATGATCAATTTCTCTTTCTCTGACAGGTATGGGGCCGTTCAAGTATTACGTAAGCGAATTTTTAGCCATTTTTTACCCCCCCCCCTCGTCAGCAAAATTTCGTCATCAGCTCTGCCCCTCTGAATCCTAACTCATATTTTCATAAAGGGTGGTTGATGACGTAAGCATCATCCAAACCCCCCCCCCGCTCCCACTTGTCATCAAAAGTCAGCAAATCGGAAACCCCTCCCCCCCCCCCATCGATGATGACGTAATACAGTACTTAAACGGCCCCTATGCTCGTACTGTATAGGATGGGTGCACACGGTAGAGTGTGTGACTTCCAATCACTGGCGTGTACATGATTTTGTTTTCGATCTCGGATTTCGCGTTAGCATCACCCCCTTTTTTCGATTGTATTGGACTTTCAACGTCTGAGTTTGAAAGCCTTCTATCTTTCACAAAAGAAAACTGGAAAAAGGAAATTTTTTTATGCTCGCTCCCGCAATCAGAGAAGCACTTTTCGGACTATTCCCGCAGCCGAAGGTTCAAATAGGTGTGTGTTCTGTTCCACGATTCGATACTTGCTCGTGAGTAATTCAGGACCTTTGACGTCTAAGAAAGAATTGTATATGATGCTTTGGATATTAATGTTCAGATGAACTTTGGAAAGTAAGAAGTTTTTTGTCACTAGTACAGAGATGTTATTTTCTCAGCTCACAACACATAGAAAAAAGATACTTTGTGGCTGTTAATGCTCAGGTAAACTTTGGGAATAAAAGTCTGGTATTTCTGCGATGAATCGAACCCTGTAATCCCGGCAAGTGCACCAGCCGATATACCACAGAGACAAAACTATATATCTCCCTTATTATAACACACACAGTGGTACGATACGCTAAGTAGAGATATGGTAAACTCCCTTGACTCAGAAACGTCTAGGTCTTACTAGTGGAGAGAGAGAGAAGAGAAGGGAAAAAGAGAAGAGAGAGAGAAAACGAGAGAAAAGAGAGAGTTTTGGCATGAGTTGGCATCTCAACTCTCTCTCTCTCTCTCTCTCTCTCATTCACGAGTGGTAACATGCTCGTGTATCACCATGAACGCTACCGTCCGGTCATCGGATTCGATCACGGGAAGGACTTACCCGTGATAATTTCTTTGCCCTACTGAACCTGAGGCAACCACCGGTAGATGGTTCTTCTAGGGGGTCAGCGTGGGGGTCACGGTTGATCTGGAGGTAGATGGTTCCTCAATACGCTCTTGCGGAATTCCCCTCTGTCCAAGACGAAGATAGAAATATAATATGACTTTCTCTAGAACGAAAGGTTCCGACCCAACACGAACGACAGTGAAGTAAAGTAGTAGTAGTAGACGGGGGGGGGGGGGAGATATGCTATTTTCTCAGACTACAGCACATCAAAGAAAGATACTTTGTGGATATTGACGTGATATGAACTTTGCGGGTAATCGAACCCTGGTACTCTAGTAAGGAGGAGTCAAGGAGGACTTCTATGTTTCTATTCAGCGCATCACACTACTGTGCATGTTGCATAAAGGGAAGAAATATTTGTGTGTATGTGGTATAATAGTCCGTGTGCTTTCCCGGATTGCAAGAAGACAAGAGTTCGATTCAGGGTGGAGATAATAAACTTTTCTTCCTAAAGATCATCTCAGGTGCTGAGAAAACATCTCTCTCTCTATCTGATGTCTACTTATTGAAAAAAGCTCTCGTTCCAATCACGCTCTCGTTCCAAATCCCGAACAACGTCACAAAGATGTGTTCACTTGCAATTTATCGCTTCATTTCTTCCGATATTTTCATTGCGAACTTTTTCCAGTGTAGTAGATGATGTTAATGACAAAGTAGGAAAACATATTGATTTCGATATAGCTAGCGAGTATAATACTTTCTATTTACCGATTTCCTTTGAGCTTGAGACTAGAAACAATTCTTAGAACTAAAGATCTCTGAGTGGGGTGGTCAAATAAAGTCAAACTTGATCGATCAACAACAGTTTTATTTAAGTTTCGTATGGACTTACGATGAAAGAGTTCACATTTACTTTGAGGCAAGGCGAGAACTTTGAAATACAGAGTTGTGTAGAGTTGAGATTTAAAACGTTGGACGCTAGAATCAACGATTCCTTAAAGTCTGAATCGATTCGATGCGAAGTTGCTGGTGAATTTGGAGATACTCATTTGACTAGAATTTATGCGTTTAAAAAAACACGTTTGTATGCAGCATGATTGTATTCTCAATGCTGATAGAAAAAAAAAATGATGGTGCTCCTTAATTTCAGTAAAAAACAGTTTTATTTGACTTGGATGCTTTTTCTAGATTTATTAATGCTTTATCGAGCAAAAAATGTATTTTCATTCTTTAAAGTTTCATCTTCTCCTGTGTTTCTCATGGATTAAGTACCTGGATGGAGTTCGTATGCCTTTAACAAGATGATGGATCAAGGTGGTGGAGGCGAGTAAGACAGTATAGTTGAGGGTGAAAAGAAAGAAAAAGGTGGAAAGAAACAGATAGAAAACTAGAGGGAGAGGAAGATAAACACATTGAGGAAGAGCGAAACAAGAAGAAAGAACGAGATTAAAAAATGGTTGGGGGAGAGGAAGCAAAAAGTGTGAAGAACAAGTAGGAAGAATGAATTGGAATTTCTCAAGTTCAGACTCTCACAGCAGTTCTCAACCGGTGTTCCGTATGCACTTTCTAGGGGCTCTTCGGCCGCTCCAGGACAACAAAACAAATCAGTAGATCTTATAAATAAATCAAAAAAGAGTCCCTTCCATAGAAATTACACACTAAAAAGGGCTCCTCGAGACAAAAAAAAGGTTGAGAACCGCTGTTCTACCAAATGAAAAGTGAGAAGTATAGCGAGATAGCGTAGTTTGGAAAGAGTTAAAGAAGAACATCGACATAAGACGCAGAAAGCCCGAATAGAACGATTGAGGGAAGAGCGGTATAGAAAGAGCGTAGCACAGAGCGAGATAGAAACGGAAGAAAAACAGATAAAAAAGATGAATGTGCGTGTGTGGAAAGAGAGAGATTGAGCGATTGAAATGAGAACCAAACAGAAAGAGTGAGGGAGAGCGAGATGGAAATGAAAGGCAATGTGACGGGAGAGAAGGGACGAAAGAATAAAAGAGAAAAAGAACAAGAGAACGAATGAGGAAAATCGAAAAATATTATGTCGGAAAATAAGAAGGAATGAAGAGTGTAAAAAAAAAGGAATGTATTGCGAAAAAAATCATTACCTCCTTCAATTATAAATTTCATTGCATCAATGATCAGTTAATAAACACTTAATATTTGCACACCCTTGTTGAAAACTAATAGAATTCGAAGTGAAGGTGAAAAAAGAGATGGAATTCAAAGAATAAGAATCAGAAACTATACGAAAAAAGAAGTTTAGGTCGAAAAAAAAGGCGTTTGGATAAAGGGCAGCGAAATAAGATTTTTACTATCAAAAAATTTTTCAGAAATTGTTCATTTTCTCGCGTTTTTAGCCATCGAATGCTTTTTCGGCCAATAGATGGAAAATAATACTTCAGACACTTCAAATCTTATCCAATACCATTTCCCGTTTCCTTACAATAACCAAAAAAGGGGAAAAAAAAGTGATCCAACGTAATATGATGATAAAAAGGGGATGTTGAACCGAAACGAGGTAAGCATCTAATTCACAAAATGGATTAAAATTCAATTTTCCGTCGAATTCAACTACAGAAACCAGTTGAGAAGCAGCAGTTTTTTTTTTTCTCGGGAAAAATCTTACACGAAAGCAAGTTTTGCTTCAGCCCCCCCCCGCTGCTGCTGCTGTGACTGAAAATACATTATTCCAGCGAAAAAAAAAGGTTGATTTTGGGGAAAAAAACATACGCCCGAGAAGAGGAAAAATTGAATTTTTCTATTATTTATCCCTTTAGGGAGAGAAAAAGAACGGAGAAATATTTTTTTTCCCCCTGAACTTCACACGAACGCGCTTTCGTTTCTTACTGTCCTTTTTTGGGAAAAATATATATAAAATTCCCCTCGGTGTTTGGATCCAAAGTAAGATTTTATTCTCAAAAAGTAATTGTGAATGTTTCTGGTTGTTTCAGACATAAAACTTGTCACGATTATTTATATGATCGATGGTCATTTGATAGCGTTAACCCTTAATCAATTAGACCGTGTTGCTCTCAAGCAACATCAGTTGCAAATAAAGGCACTGTATATTTTCAGCTGGATTCTAAGCAACTCCTAAACATTCGATTTTTACTTGTGAGCTTTTCGTGAAGCTTCAATAATCACCTGCAGAATGGATGGAAGGAACACAGGAGTCCCCTATTTCTTGACAAGGCCAACCAGAACGATTTTTGAACCTTGCGTTTTGGAGGGAAAACACCACATGTGGATGAGACATTGCTCTATCGCTGTGCATTCTTAACAATAATAGAAAAGTAAGTTGGCAAACAATAAATGTCATTTTTATACTATCGAGTAAAGTCATATAATCCGATTTTTTTAACTCTTTAAGCGGCATTGACGAGATATACCGTCCCCTTAGAAAGCCTTTTTTTTTTGGTATTGACAAGACCAGATATTATGTACATGCCCGCAATGGCATGTGTCGCGTGGCAGAATCATAATCTGAATCAAAACCGCGCCCAACAGAGGCAATCGTCGCGCCCGCCAGCAGTAACAAATCTGATTGAAAGTAAAATATGTAATACTGAATGTAAAATATGTAAATGAGTTTGATATTGAGAAATAAAGCATCCTGGGGAATGGCGGATGCGGTTTGCTGGGGGTGGGACCGGATGCGGGACCGGGGCGCCTGCGGTGGTTGTTTGTGGAGGCCCATCCCGGGCATGCCCCGGGTTGAGGGGACTGCAAGTTGCTCTGGACAATGGAGGTAGGTTGCCCAGGCCTCACGGCCTGGAGCCTCAGTTATAGGGACCGGGAGGCTTGCATCTAAGCCTTCCGGCACAGCGCACTCAGCTCTCTACAGCGTGGCCCAACCCCTCGGGGTAAGAGTTTAAATCCCTCATGGGGCAGAGTCTGGGTCATTTTTGGTTCTTCATATGCTCCCGTCTATCGAATAGAAACAAAACTATATACCTTGACTTTTTAAATATTGTCAGCTGTTGGTTTCGAACTGATATGCAGTATGAAAGCGAGCAAAAGACGACCATAGGTTATTTGGCAGCAGTAGTCTCAGACTATTTGTTTTTCTTTCGTGTTTTATGATGAAGCCTATTTAGACCATGCTATCTTCCACAAACCATCCTCCCACCCGTTAAATTGAAATTAACTTATTCATATTCGACACATAAAAAATTGCTGAAGTTCTGCGGCAAACATAACATTGTGGCGGATAAAATTTATGTCGGTGGGTTACTATATATCCTAGTGTTAATTTTCATGCTACTCGTCGGTCAACAACCGATTTCACATCAAAGGATACAGGTTGGGTGAAAGTCCTAGACACGTTTAAAAAATTAATAGAAATAATCGAATGTTTCATAGGCTGAAGGGAAACACCTATCTTTGTACTGTTGCCACCTGGAGCGATCAGTACTGTTTAGGGAGGCTACTACTTCTTAACCGTACATGCACCTTGTACACATTCCTCTACGGAATATCTAGCGAATCGGCACAGGCCGGAATGTCTGTTCTTAGTGTATGTGCGGCCTTAACGTAATTATACTGTCCAGTTACGCGTTTCATGTTCATGATGCGTCATGTCTTCCATTTTCTGCAGTAAAGATGGAAATACTGGAATTTTCATGTTATGCCTGTATCGTGTTGTAGGTCTGCCTGCTCTCTGAGGAAAGACTTTTTCGAGAACGGCTCTCATTTTTTAGGGAGACTGCAATGACTTTACTCGGCGCATCACGCAATTAATGAACGTTATAAGGTAAATGAAGAGACATAAGAAGGTCAAAGAAATAGACGTTTCTGGTGTATTGGTTGGCTCACTTATCCAGTTTGCAAGAGGACCAGCGTTCGATTCCTGGAAGAGGCAAACAATTTTCTTTCCAGAATATGCCTCGGCATACATAGAATAGTCCCTTTCTCAAATGTAGAAGGAACTCACGTAGTACTTTTATTTTTCAAATCGGTGTTTGCTCTGAATGAAAAGTGTGGTTGTGTGGGATTGGGTCGTAAAAGAATGGTGGGACAGCTGCCATAAAAGCATTTTGCTCATATTTTCAAGCTTTTAGTTGTTGGACGTTTTCAAATATTTACATTGCCAATCATAGTTAGAAGACAGTGGGCTTATCCCGAGTAAAATCATGGAATATATCGAAAATGATAAACTCTAATCCGTGGAGGACTTCCGGTTTTTACGGGCGGTAAATAACAGATGACTACCAAAGCTGAGCTCATCTCAGTTTTACGGTGCACTAAAGTGCTTGAATATAACAGCTTAGTGGAGTTTCTTACATAGTTTGGGAAAGTTTACGACAGCCGTATTGAAATTTAAAATTCGAGGCATTCGAGATGCGCACAAAAGGCTTTCCATTGGCAGTGTTATTTTCAAATATTCGTCATCCTATATAAAGGAAGGAAGAACGTCAATACAGAAGTATCCTCATTTCACAGAGTGCTTCTTAAGATTCTGGACTCTATTCTTCAACTCAACCAGGAATTGAAAAATGGCTCAATATTGATAACTCAACCACTGAAACTATCCATTTAGGTTTAGGCAAATATAAAAGAGATATCTCTTCAAATCCTGTGAAAAACTCGACTCATGAAATAAACAAATCTAGATTTAAAGAAACATAGAAATGAATATATATATTTTTTTCTTTTTCAAGGGGTGCCAAGTATTTCAATTCCCCTCCCCCTCTGAAGTTCTAGTTATTCATCTGCCTGTTTCTGCTTCAAAAAATATTAAAACTGGAATTTCTTCGATATAATTTATGAGCCCATAATTAATTTTAAAACAATCTAAACTATATGTGAATTTATGCAGTTAAACAATAAGGAGACATTAATTTTCATATTTAAGAAAATATAACTAAAAAGTTGAAATCAATGTTATTGCATGGATCTCAACTCAAAAGTAGGTCTGGCCAATCACTTCATATTTAATCTCCTGGGCTTCGTATATCTCTAAGCGAACTCAATATTTCAAAAATTTAGAATTCAATAACATTTTTTAAAATTATTGGTGTGTGGCGAAAACCCCGTCAAATTTTCGCATTTCTACAGTAAAATCGGCAATTTTAACACTGGTTTCTATGAGGATTACCCTTTTCCTGACCCTCAAAGCTATGCTGATGATGATTATGACGTATATTCAAAAAGCCTCATTACTGAGAGTACTGAAAATGTGGCCAACCATTATAAAGGCATAAACTATTATACATATACACTGTTCAAAACAATTAGGGGAGCACATGGTTTAAACAAAATTACGCAAAGATGTATACCGATAAGTAACATAAAATGAATCATCCATAATTTAAAGCCTAGCAGGAAACGGAAGAAGAAAACTTCATATGCAAATCAAAGTTCATGACGTCAAAAACCAGAAAAAGGAGATAAGGGCAGAAATCGGGATGTTGCTGAAACGTCTGTTTTACTGCCGTAACTGTGAAATTCGACTGCGCAGTATTTTTTTTTGGGACAAGGTGACTTGAAGATGTCTCAACAACGTGATTTATCGGAATCCATGGCATGGCGTGTTATAGGCAGACTGGAATCCAGGCAAACACAACGTAGTGTCGCGGACGCTGTTGGAGTCACCAGAAGTGTTGTTGCAAGGCTGTGGAATCGATTCCAAGAAACAGGAAATGTTAGACGTCGACCAGGGCAAGGTCGGCCACGCGCCACTACAGCAACTGATGACCGGTATGTACGGTTAACAGCCCGTCGAAACAAAACACAGAATGCTACGCAGCTGCAAAGACGGTTGCTCTTCGCAACAGGACGAAGGGTGTCCAGCCAAACAGTACGTAATCGGCTTCATGAGGGAGCGCTCTTCATGAGGGAGGGCTTGCACGTAGGCCAATGGTCTGCATTCCGTTGACCCCACGCCACCGTGAGGCCCGAAGAAGATGGGCTGCTGAACATCGAGATTGGGAGCAACATGATTGGAGCCAAGTGCTACTTACAGACGAGTCCCGATTCAGGCTGGAGTGTGACACCCGACGTGTTCTGGTATGGAGGGACAGGGGCACTCGAAATAACCCCGCATTCGTTCGTGAAAGGTCACAATACAGACGAGCTGGTTGGATGGTATGGGGTGGAATAAGCATAGGCGGACGTACGAACCTGCATATCATTCGGAATGGCCCGAAGTTATGCAGACGAGATACTGCGACCTCATGTCATCCCTTACGCTGGAGCCATTGGAGATTCCTTTGTTTTCCAGGATGATAATGCCCGACCGCAAAGAGCTCGTCTGGTGGAGAACATGCTTGAAGCTTAAACAATACAGCGTATGGAATGGCCAGCGTGCTCTCCTGACCTGAATCCAATCGAGCATGTCTCGGACGACGCATTGCTGCGCGACCAAGGCCGCCTGTTACTGTCCGAGACTTGCAGATTGCACTTCTTGAGGAGTGGAACAGTATTCCCCAAAGTCTGATCGATAACCTCATCTCCATCCATGGCAAACAGGTGTGCAGCAGTCTTAGCTGTTCGAGGAGACCACACGCCCTATTAAAACTCAGGCATCATGTCTAAATAGTACTTTTTTTTATCGTTTACATGTAACCAAATTGTTGCCCTAAATCATCTTTTCATGTTTTTTCCATATTTTCAAAGAATTAAAGCTTAATTCCAAATTTTTTTTACGTCTTTTTTCTGTATTGCGCATTGATACGCGTGTACTATCCATTGCATGCCAATACGTGGCTGTCTCGCACGGTTTTCTTCACTTTTTTGCTTGCTCCCCTATTTGTTTTGAGCAGTGTACATATGCTAACAGGATTAGAGAAGAGACAAACCATTGTAAAGGCACAATGGTTTGTCTGAAACGTTTGTCTTTTCGTCTGAAACGCATTGCTAGGGA
Organism: Pholcus phalangioides; assembly: GCF_987345545.1. Lineage (NCBI taxonomy): Eukaryota > Metazoa > Arthropoda > Arachnida > Araneae > Pholcidae > Pholcus > Pholcus phalangioides. The sequence goes on from NW_028301605.1 coordinate 24,331,225, forward strand.
ACCACGCTAACCAAAGTAAACGTTCCGAAAGTGATTGTTGAGGGCCAAAAACCATTGTTACCCGACATTTTTACGCCCGGGCATTTGCCGTGTTCTGGCGAACTTTTAAAGTATCCTATCGTTCAAGTCGGGTTCCGTTTGGTGTATATGCAAAACTTGCGCGCGCACACACACACACAGAGAGAGAAAATCAATTTTATATAATATATATATAGGCACAAATACTTTAAATCCGATTAAAGAATTTTTTTTAAACAAAAAAGCATACAAAAAAATCCATAATAACATACCAATATTAGCGCCTAAGGCAGCCTGAATATATAGCGTGCTAAAAAAAGCAACGCGAAGATGAAATTCGAAAGCAAATAGCTTAGTGCAAAAACGAAATACGAAAGTAATTTAAAATATTCAGTCGGAACAAAGTGGAAAAATGATTTGAAGAAACAAAGCCATCTTCGGGTTCTTTACCGGGGTAAACACCACAGAGAATGGCTGAAATATCAAAAACGTTTCTTAAAGCACTTAAACCTGAGCCTTAATCAAAAGTGCTTGTTCTCCCCTACGTTTTTGCCGTTGCAAGTGCATCAAACAAAATCAACTGAGAAAATTCAATCACCCCGTCCAAACACACTTTTAATATAAATAAAATGTGAACAATAAACAAGAGATGCAGGAATTAATCGAAAATATAACATGTAAAATAAACTCGCCCCTTTAAAACAGCAAATAATTATTCTTGTTAGTTGATGAAAAAACTCACGTGGTGCTATATATACAGGGTGTCCTGTTAATGGATCGACAAACTCAGAGGGTTGTTAGTAGGCATCAAGAGGAACAAAAATTGCAATGGAACATGGTGTCGCAAACCACGTTGTGAGGGTGAAAATCGCCAAAAGTGCATGCAGATTTGACGCCCCGATGGAAAGACAAAAAGTACAATCATAACAGCAAAAAGATTTATTTGATTAACTATTACAAGAGTTGTTGGAAGCGGCGGCCGCTGACGTGTTTGCACAGTCTACAGCAGTGTTTCCACAAAATTGGCAATATCGCCCCCTGGTGGGCGATTGAATGGTCTAGCGGGGCGATAAAAGCTATTGATTTAACATAGGATCTTATGTGTTGGCTTGAGTAGGGGGGCAATGAGAGAAAAAAATTCCTGAAGTAGGTTTACACAAAAAGTTTGGGAAACTACTGTCTAAAACGACGTAAAAACTATTTCCGGACGCATTCGAAGATACCACGTATGCTTTTATACAGACGATACTCATTGAAACAGACAACTAACTGCTACACGTTTGATTGGGAATAACTTTAAATTTAGACACAACACTGTCATCTCTCTCTCAATTAAACCACAGTTAAAATAACGGGTTTTTTTTTTCTCAAAGTGTGCCTCGGCACAATACACGGAACAGAAAGTCTATTTTCTGTTTGAGTTGAAGACGGAGAATAAAACATCTCTCTCGGATACCCGAACTTGGATCGCAATTTTTTTTTCAAAATATTAATCACCCTGAATGAAAAGTATGGTTGAGTATAGTTGTGAAGGGATGTTTGTGCTAGTGGAAGATTTTAGTTTATATCCCTAAGTTTCTAGCCTAAATGTTAACATACACAAGCATACTTTTAAGGCCAGTGAATTGGCTGGTTGGTTTATCCCGAGTAAAATCAAGTAATGTATTAAAAATGATGAAGTTGAATCGATGGAGGATCTTCGTTTTTTTACGAGTGATGAATAACACTTTGAACTTTGAACAAGCTCATATCAGTTTATGATGCAGTCAAGTGCTGTAATATAACAGGATAGTGAAGTTTCTTGCATGGTATTGGAAGTTTACGACAGCCGTACCGAAATTTTAAATTTCAAGGCATCCGAGACGCACACAAAAGATCTCCCTCCGGTGATATTATTCTCAAATATTCGACATGCTATATAAAAGGAGGATAGACATCTCAATGGAGAAGTATCCTCATTTCAGAGAGTGCTTCTCAAGATTCTCGACTCATTCCTTCAATTCAACGAAGAATGGAAAAAAGGCTAAATATTGAAAATATTGAAAACTCAACCATCGAGCCTATTTACCCATTTACAAATAAAGACGACACAGACAAGTAAAAAGATGTGCACTTAAATTCATTAATATATATTCCAGTATATTGAATCTCCTCCGACAGAAACTTATTCGTTAGGTATGAACCGCCATTTAATCAATTCTTATACTCGAATTTACTGATTCCTCGAATACGTTTGATCCGGTGTAACTTCCAATTTAGACAACGCTGCCTTTTAATTAAACCAACGTGAACCGGAAGAAATCCCAGGAGCGCGTTGAAACCGGAAAAATCCCACACGTTTCCCTCTCTATCTCGCATTCTTTCATTAGTTGATCCCATTCAAAAAGTACCAGAGTACCAGATAACACTGGAGTCATCAAGGGGGGTTTTCTTGAACAATATCTCCTCACCTTTAGCCATCAAGGAGATAAGATAACCATCTTGCTAACGTCAAGATGCTGCTTATTAACGTAATTAAATGCTGAGAGAATGAGAGAACTCCTCTCACGATGCCTGGATAAATAGATTCACTAATTAGTTCAACCGAAATTCTCGTAAAAGTATTCACGGATAAAAGGAATCCGAATTTGTTTTCTGCAAAAAGAGTGGAATTCGCTAACTTCCAACAAAATTAAGGATCGAAATTTTTCAAGAAAGTTTTTTCAGAAGAATCAATTTTTCCAACTTTTAATTTATTCTTGGTTTAATCTGTAAAAATACAACCACAGCATATTTTTAAATAACATTCTAGATGAAAGAAACCCTCTCTAAAGAAATTACTAAACCTGGAACGGAATACAATGATACCCCGAAGTTATTCGATAGTTGGGACAGACGATAACCACGTAAGTCGGTATAAAATTTTGCATAATAATATATGTATAAATATACATAATATATGTACGTAAATATTAGTTAAATGAGACCCAGATTTAGGAGAGACAGACAAAATTAGGATAGATAAGATTGCGTGACAATCTCGCGCGATAGAAATGAAACTTCTAGGTTTGACACGACTAGACTCACCTCAATTAAATTTAATTTTGATCATTTAAAATTGAATTTCGAAATTTTAAAATTAATTTTAAATAAAATTGATCCTGTTGACCCCTTATTTTTTTAACCCTCCCCTCAACCTGACTCACTTGATCTAATTGTCCCCTTAAACCCCAAGACACTATTCTACACGTAAAATTCTAACGAGTTCGGCGTCATATGAAATCATAATTGAACCCGCTGTAAATTCCATATGTGGCACATTTGTTTACTAAAAATTTCTGGTGATAAGCGTGGTTCGCTCTAAATCAGAGGGGGGGGGGGGGGAGTTATCGGGATTGACTTCTAGTATAGGGGGTCTAGTACAGGAGTGGAGAGTAACAAAAAAGAAAACAAAAGTGAAGAGCTATGGTTGCACATCGCAGCCAATTACGACCTATCAATCCGACGTCACAAAACTTGCATTCGGGTGCGAAATATACCGATATATTAATAGCGCGAATGGGTTACAAGAGAGAGAGCTTCTTACACAGCCGAATATGCATTGACACACCATCACCTTCACAACCCCCTCTGCTTCATCATGCAATCAGTTATTCTACTGAACGGGTTTTGTAAAAAAAAAAAAGGCTCCCCCCTCACAAAAATTCTCTCTTATACGTCGCTTCCACTGTTATGTCGCTATAGAAGTTTAACTTCTAAAAAATATTATATAACGATGGCTTTATAAAATCCAAGTAGCCTCGTGTTCACAATCAGGGCCTTAACCCTGAGACTGTGGTTATACTTGGATAAATGCTTGCCTCAAAACGGCAGAGTAAGAAATGTCCCCCTCCCCTTGTTTTTCAGTTGCCCTCTGCGAAAGATAGATTACACTCAAGCCCATTCACTGCAAATACAGTGAAACATATCTAAGACGGGCACTGTGAAAGCGGCCTATAAATGATTGCAAGTTAAACGGAAGAGGTAGAAAAAATATGTAGAAAGTACAGGAAAGTAAAATTTTTCTCCCGGTTGTATTTGAAAGTCCAGAAATTATTTTCCAGAATTGGTTGAAACGTGCTTTCGTTCAGGAACTCAGAAGGTAACCTTGGCAGTAGAAACATGCTATGGATACTGGGTAACGTTCCTGAACACCATAACGTTCTCTACAGGGAGGATAATATAGACCACCCAATGATTACCCGCACATTTGATTGCTTTTGAAAAACCAATAAGTGCTTCAAGTTTTTTGATGCAAACAAATAATTATGAAGTTATAATACATTAAAAATTGATGACGTCAGTTTCAATCCTGCCCAATTCACCGAATGTGTACCAAACGTATAACTTGACGTTTTTAAGCTGATAGCAATATTATAACCTCGAGAGTACTCAAGAAAGCTGAAGCTGTGCAAACCAGTTTTTTCTCTTGCCCCTTCCCTCGATTGGCGCTTTTTTCATCTTCGTGTAAAGTGATGTTAACTTTGTTATTACGTGTTAATTTCGTGCCACTATATTGGAAAATTTGTCACATGGTTTATGAAGCATTAGCCAAACGAGATCTATTGGAAAAATTGTTTTTCCAAAATCAAAGCTTTGGAAGAAATTTTGGCCACAATATGTGCCCGAGGTCGCATATAATTCTACGGATTCAGCCAAGAATGATATGTAAGGCTTTGTTACGTCAACAAAGCAGGCGGTTGGGGAATATTCCACTGATGTGGACACAGAAGAAATTAGAGAATCAATTGACATTCGGAAATCGGTAGAGAAGGGTTTAATGAAGTTCACCGCTCCTGAAATCGAAGCGATACTCCATGAATATGATCAAGATTAAGAAATAGAAGACAAGTACATTATGAGCACCGTAGCGCAAGGGCTTTGTATGTTTGGATCGGAAATGTGTTGCTTCTATGACACAGACTCATCCGGTCATCCAGTATCTGAAACAGCCGAATATCCACTCACAAAAGACAGTGGACAAATACGATGTCACTCTTTAAATCTGGCGCTAGACTGATGTGGTGGTAAGAGGCTAGTCTACCACCGTGAAAGCTGCAGTCAGGTCCTAGATTCGACGCCGGGGGAAGAATATAGAAACAAGATATTTTCCCTAGTGAGCTCGAGGTGACCACCCATAGATGGCGCTTTCATTTCCAACACAACTTGTGATGGGCAGTAAATTGCTTGAAGCGATGTGGGCAGAGTTGGTGTGTGGGGGTGAAGTAGGCAGTACTTAAATCTTGTTGCTCCCTTGATAGAGTCATCAATAAGAAGTTTCCTGGCATAGAGCCATTTAAACAAAAGAACCAGCTTGATATCAGCTTACAAATTCTTCTTCATTCTGGAATTATAATAACACTAGACTGGAACAGATCACCGAAACTGAATAAACCCAGAGAAAACAGAACTAAATAAAGTTTCATAAACAGCCAAAAATTCCCCAAAAATATTTTCCCGTATGAAAATTGCTGATATTCCAAACTATTCAAATGGTGCTCTTAAAACAAGCCACAGATCTACATTAATCTCAGAATAAAAGGGCCCGCGAATTGTCCGCAAAGGCCACTCTTCCGAGAAGATTAAAGACGTCTTCGGGTAGAAGACTGTGGTCATTCATCTGCCGGATATCCGTCCAGTAGGCACGTCTTAGACAGCTGGAAGATACATCCGCGATTTAACGGAAGTGTGAGAGAAATTTCCTATCACCTCCCAAAAGATAAGGAGCTTTGACCAGATATTTCCATACTAATGCCTTCTCGCTCCTTCTACTATGCTCCGTGCTTATCCCGGATTCTGGCGGGTTCCCGATTTCGGTTCCGTTACCCTCGGTTACGACATCGCTGTGTCATTAAGTAGTTTCCGGGTCAATACTTACTGGCCGAATAATCTGCGATGGAGAGTATGTGTGTGTGTGTGTGTGTGTGTGTGTGTATAGTAAGATCTACAAATAGACCTCTCTCTTGCTTCCGGAAGCATTAGCTCCCGATATTCGAAGACCGCGAAGATTCGAGAAAACTTACTTTGGATGGGGGGGGGGGGATGGACGTAGTTTGACTTATGGAGATAATTAATGTTTGTATAAAAGATGATTACCTTGTGAATATTTCTGTCTATTCAATAAAGTTCGGTTGAGTGTTTTCGGATTTATGGTGGAAGCTTAACAAAAGCCGATCCTTATCTGCTACTCAACCATACATGCATCTCGTTAACATTCCTCCGGGAAATTTATAATGAATTGGTACATGCCGGAACGTGAGTTCTGGGTGCATGTGTGAGCCCTAAACTTATTTACGTTGTCAGAGTTGTGCGTGTTTCAACATTAAAACATGTTGCTGCCACCTGTCTCTCTAAACATGAAATAAAAATTGTCGATTCACGAATTTTTGTCTTATGTACAGTATCTTGCTATGCTCTCTCTGAGGAATTTTTTTTTCAATTTCTTATTTCCTCCTAACCAGATCACGTGATCCCCCCCACTCTGTCACAATGAAGCGATATAAGCAGGTGGTCGAAGAAATCCTGGACCATGGTGGAAGAGGTGAAGTATTTTTTGTGAACCTAACGTGAAGTTTGTTTCTGCGTATTGCTTGTTGTAGTCCTGCCATTTGTCATGAATTTCTCAAACTATGAAATAAGTGTAATGATTAAATTATTGTTCCGTTGTAGGCTTGTTGCGCTCTGTGTCGAGACTTTTTAACGGAAATATCGGCTCGCATTCGAGCAGTGAAGTTGAGACAAATTTCAATTCTCAAATTTGAACCTCAAATTTTTTCTGCTTCTAGCTATATCTGCATGATTTGCGAATCAAACGTTTGTTTCTCGGAATGCTTGTTATGTGTTTAAGTAGCTACTACCACTACTTAACCGTACATGCACCTGGTGAACATTCTTCTACGGAATTTCGAACGAATTGGTACATGCAAAATGTGTGTACATGAACCTAACTTAAAGTTGGTTTCTGTGTAATGCTTGTTATGTGAATTGCTGCCATCTGCCGTCAAATTTTCTAACCATGAGAGAAGCGTAATGATGATTAATTGCACTGTTGTAAGCATGTTTCTCTTCAAGTATTGCTTCCACCCGTCTTGCAAATTCGGAAGCAGACAACTCAGCAGGTGTTGCTCGTTGTGTCAAGCCCGAAATTTTTTGAATGTTGAAATCTTGATTTTCTTTTCAATTTTGTATCTGGTTGCCGATTTCAGAGTATATACAGTATATACAGGAAAGGGGAACAAAACTGCGCAATACTATCGACGGAGGCATTGTTTCTTTGTTTCCCGTCACAGTGGATGCGCTGCGTATATATATTTTGTATATATTGTGTATTTAGGCTATTCCCAAATCTCTCCCACCTAACATGCCAACTTCTTCTTCTTGCCACAAAAATCTTTTTTACACTTCTTTTGAAATCCCAGGTTGCGGTCTCCGGCCATTATGTGCTACTGGGCGCATGCGAAATTTTTCTCCCTAGAGTCATTGGATTCAGCTATACATTTGAGTCAAATGGCTTGTGCGTTGCATCGAGATGATGGCTGTCTTCATGGGGATAACGACGCGAGTGATTCGATACTTGCGAGCACGGGGCAAGGGGAACACTGCTATAAATATTTGCTAATTTTTTCCGACACCACTATGCCTTTTTTAAGGTAACGGAAGGAAGGTTCTTTGCTGGTTGTTGTGAGAGAGTAAGTGCCGGTGTTGTAAGAAAGCAGTTCTATCTATATATCTCCAAAAAAAAAGAGAAAGTAATAACAGTAAAAGAAAATATGCAACACGATTAATAAAAAATGAAAAAAAAATTCAGCTCAGACAGGGAAAAGACCGTGGAATGAAAATTTGGCGATATGTAGAAATTAAATTTTCTATACTGATATCAGTCAGGAAATATACGAGTAGATAAGCGAAATTCGTGTCTTATATTGTACTGAAAGGAATTTGCTCTGTAACACATAAATTTGTATCTGTCATTAAAGTTATTGATTTTTTTAAAAAATTTATTTGGTGCTAGGACTAACAAGTCTGAAGATCACAAAAGTCAGGAAAAATTTCAGAAATCAAAATTTCTTATCTCGGATATTTCGTCGAATATTTTATTTGAGAGTGAATTCCTTTCAGTACAACAAAGAAATGCGTCAATTTCTACCCATTGAGATAATCTTGATTGATACCGTATAAAATTGCGATAGTCTTATATTTCCCGATATGGAAAATATATCGGAACTGAGATGTTATTGTTACAGTCACATATCATAAATATTATTAAATTATTATGTTCATCTCTTTTTGCTGATCATTCCTCCTGTATTATTTATATTTCAGAATCAATGGTAAAGTTTTTATTTCTTTTGAACTTTGACCATCGGCGGAGATAGACTTGGAAGTCTGGGGGGGGGGGGCGGCACGATGATGATGATGATGTCAATTCATATACACATATACATTATATCTGTCGACTCCACCTTTGACGCTGGGGGGAGGGCATTGCCCCCACGTCCCCCCCCCCCCGTATCTCCGCCCATGACTTTGACTTCTTCCTCGACTTCTATTTCTACTTCTTTTCGTTCTTGCTGCAACACCCAGTTTAAATAGCCCGTTATTTTACTTTTTACAGTTATTTTATGCCTGTTTTATTGCACATGTGACCAGTATCTGTATTCCGTTATGTGTATCCTTAGTGAGATACGATGTTGCCGAGTGAAAGTTTATCAAAGGTATTCCTTGAAATGGAGGTGTGATAAAAGATACATTAAAAGGGCTGGTGCACTATTAAAAAAAAATGTATATATATATATAGGGGTGATAAATGCACCTTAAAATGAACAAGATTTGCGATGAAACCATAGGCGGCCCCAGAAGCCACTAGACGGCGCACTAAACGGAGGGGTGTTAAATCAGGAGTGTGGTGAAAAAATAATTTCAGAAAATTTCGTCTACAAAATTTTAACTGAATTGGTTGCAATTATTCGCAGAGATAACTGCACTTTTTTTAAGCGTTTCATTCAGCTGGGGACACAGTAGTGAGTTTTCTGGGGCTATTTAAGCGATGAACATGGGCGGAGATACGGGTGGGGCATTGCTTCCCCTTCCCAGCGTCAGGTGGAGATGACTAATCTAATGTATATGCGTATATACGACATCACATCATCATCATCATTATGCTCCCATCAATCGTCATCGTGCCCCCTCCCCCAGGCTTTCAAGTCTATCGCCGCCTATGGTGATGAGGCTTATTCGCGGATGTCTTCCACTAATGCGAAATTTATCTGACCAAAACAACGAGCAAGTATGTACCAAAAGGGTGACCGGGTGAGCAAGGGGATGAAAACAGTGACCCACAGAGTGTGTGAAAGCATGTGAACTACCGAAAGAGTGACTTGGATACAGAGACATATTTACGGTGTGGGAGAGAGGCTCAGCAGTCCGGGGTGGCTAATTTGGGGAGAATGAGTAGACTCAAGAAAAATAGATTAGAATGCGTGAAGGGTGGCGAAATATGTATAGCACAGAGGGGCAAAACTACAAATACGCCTCCGGAGTGCGGGAGGGGGATGTGGGAAAGGCCTCATTGTAGGTCCCTAAAATCATGTGACCGTTGTGAATTGTTTGAATTTCCACGTGGGAAAATGAGACATTTGCCCAAGCAACACCTGCTATTTACCATAGCACCTGATCCCAAAACGAGTGGTGTACATAGAGGCACTCCATGTCGTGCGTTAAGACGGCCCTGGGGTAAATTATTAAAAATTAGACAATATCTTTCATCTCCAACTAAAAAACAAACAAAATGAGTGAAATAACGCTCAATGCCTAATAGTAAGCAAACACCACCCCGTTGAAGAGCACCATTATAAAAATTTATGCATATTTTAAAAATGATTCTGTTTTTGTTGGAAAACAATTGCTGCGTTCATTACTGATGTAGTGGCGCCATCTGTTACAAACATATGTAAGAAACATTGCCAAAGATGCCTGGGCATGCCTCCTCATGTTGAAGTTTAGGAATTTCAGGCAATTACTTCACCGACAAACCGCGATATTCAGATTCAGAGATTATTTGAATTTTACACTTTACTGATGACTTGTTTCGCCTGTAGGCTACTTTAAAATAGGGTCTTTTAATTATGGAACTCCTGCACATCAACTAATATCATATTATATTGCTTCTTTTATGTCATGCACCACTCAAAAAACCTGTTGCTATTATCAATTGAAGAATTTTTACAGTTTCATTCGATAGGTGGCGGAAGGTATTTCAGCTGAGGCTAAGATGTTGGGCCGGCAGTAGGATACATTTCTGTTTTGATAAATATTCAAAAATTTGTTTTTTTCACCCAATGTGTGCGTTGTTTGCAAATTTAAATTTCAAAGTCAGAAATACTTCAACTCATATTAGTCATACTTAAACTTTTCATAGATATATCATATAGAAGAGCTTCGCGATTTCGATACACATTCAATTCTAATTATGGGAAACCCATCCCAAAAAAATCTCATTAAATTTTTCGAAAAGTCTGGATAAAGTCGTTTTATGCGAATTGATGAAACCGCATTGAATAGATCGGTGTTCACGTAAGTCTGTGTGTGTGTGTGCTCAAGATTAATCCAAATCCATTCAATCTGGAGAAGAATTATCGAATGGGGAGAATTTGAATATAACGCTTTACGTTTCCCACCCACGTAATAATTCCTTGAGAACGAAGTCACATATACGGTGTAATCTAAGCAAAATCGTTTCTGTTGGAATAAATATTATGCATATCTTTCTTTCGAGTTTTGAATGAATGTTGCTCCTGCAGAGAGGACGTGAATTGGTTGCTCAACCTTCGAGAGAAAATTCAATTTAGGAGAGAGGGATAAATGAGAGAAGACATACAACAGTAACACACACTACGGTGGGAGAAGATTGTGATGGAGAAGGCCGAAGAGTTGCTTCAATCAAAAGCAAAAACTTCCCAGAGCCATTTTCTGTGATCGTGCCAAACGGTTTGATCGCTTCGAGGTTTCTCTCCTCCCCCTTTTACGTAAAACTTAACATGAACATTCCCGATGTCTCAAACACAAACACGGTCCCCCCCAAAAGTAGCTTAAATTGATCTTGAAGGTATTTTCCAACTGGATAAAACAACTGTCTCAGGTGAATGAGGCACATTTAAGGCTATTACATACGCACGCAAGGATTAGCTAAGGATCGGGAACGGGGTGTGGGGAGAAAATTGGAAATTGGGCCACCGATATCGGGGCCATTAAAAGTCCATTACAAAACCATTTTAATGGCTCATATTCCTCTGTCTCCCTCACGCAAAGATCGATATGCATTCCGCGTACAAAATTTTCCGCAATTAAGGTGTATTCGGACTGTGATTTACTGGTTGCTGCTGAGGAACTAAAATGAATGGTTTATGTCTAGAGGAGAAAACTAAGAAGTGGGAGTGGGTGGAATTGAAATAATAAGAATTCTAATGGTAATATAATCTGCGTGGGAGATAATTTTCTGTAATTATATTCAGATGTACCAAGACTTGAGGTCGTAGAATGATCAGTCATTAGATCGTGGAAAGGGATCTAAAGTTCTTAATTTTAGTGATAGCTCATACGGATAAGAAAAATCGAATGTATGAGATAAGATATTAAGTTATGAGACATTTTTGATCTCTACCGCTGATATTTGGCAGATCCATCTCACGGAATGGCAACAATTTCGCGACTACCTCATTTACAGAAATTGCCGTTGAAAATTTCGCCTGGAACTTCATTCATACTCGACATATGACCGCCGCTGTGGTGGTCGAGTGGTTATAGTGCCGGACTCGTGATGCGAGGATCCGGGTTCGAACCCCACAGTGGTGGTCGGCTGAAGTTGGTTTTCTGTGGTTCCCAACTTCAAGGCGCAAATGCGAGCCGATCTCCCCGTTAAAAAGTCTCGCCACAGAGAGCAACAGTCCTACAACGATAAATCATTCAACCGTAACACTTCACTCATAGTTAGTAAAACTGGGGGCAGATGACAGCACTACACATAACAAGCATTACACAGAAACAAACTTTACGTCAGGTTGCACTACACGTACACGCACATTCCCGCATGTACCGATTCGTTGGGGGGTTCCACGGGGGGGGGGGGGTGGGTGCATGTGTGGTGTAGCAGTAGTAGGTAGGGGCTCGGGGATCCATGATGTTCTTAAGTCAGCCACCTCGTTGGGCAATTTGCCTGTTGTGGCGTTGTATTTGTATTTGTATATGACTCTCTCACTGCTTGCAATTTATTCTATCTGGAGCTTTGTAAATATTTCTTTAGGTGATCTTCACTATCTATATAAGAGACGTACGCGTTGAAGTGCGTGAGAGACTTGCATGCCTCTAAAAATGCGTAGGAAACGTTCGCGTTAAAGTGCGTAGGAGACTTGCTTATCCCTAAAAAATGCGTGTACTCGGAGGGTGTGCGTGCCCTGAGGCTTGCCTCCCCAAGTACGCTTTTCGTACTCCTAAAAATGCGTGGAAAGTACGCCTACTTTTTGAAATGCGTAGAAGGTGTGCGTGCCTTCTATAATCCGTGGTTGCTAGTGTACCCCCCCCCCCCGGAAATGTATAGAACGCCTGATTCCTCATAGAGATGCATAGAATGATTGTATTCTTTAACCCTTTAAGCAGCAATGACGAGATATCTCGTATCCATAAAAGCCCCCTTTTAGCATTGACAAGCCCAGATATTTTGTAAAAATGATTTCTCTCAGTGGTAGACTTTTCCCTACGCCTCTTAGTTTGCACCAGCTGAAAACCGGAAGAAAGCCTCATTAATTAAAAAAGATATGACATTTTGAAGGGGTTTTTGGGATGAATAATTTCGCTTAAAGTGTTAAGAAATGAACATAGCTTCGAAAGTTTGTGAATGTTTTGCAAATTTTTATTTCATTAGTCCCCCCCCCCCCCCCCGCTATTACTGGTTTTTGTTGGTGTACCCCATTGGTAAGTAGAGTGCATCATCAGAAAGGGGGGCCTGGAGAAATATTGACATAAAGTTCTCTATTTTTTAAAGGTCTCCATTATTGAGAGATATTGAATTCATTTCTGCACATGGTGCAGCTGCAGAAATTCCTACGGATAATATTGATTATTGTTTTTTTTCCTTTGAAGTATACGTTTTATTGCAGTCGAACCACACCTTCAAGTAAGAATATTAAGATCACATTCATTCTCAGTTAAGATGAACATGACTTCCATCTCCCACATACTGCTACTAGGATCGCTGGCGGGCCCCTTCTACAGTAAGTTTATATTGTGGGGGGAAAATAATTGTAAGAGTCGTCCCGGGCCGCAGGATGGAGATATCTGTCAGCCACACTCTTGTGCACCTGAAGCAACATGTCTGCATTTTGGACTGTCTCTTTGTCTTCTTGTTGCCTTCACAGTACCAAGTTACATGCACAGCCATCCCCCGCGTACTTTAATACCCACTGGTCACTGGTCCCCATTGAATATTTTTTATTATGATGCAACATATGCAATACTTCATTACAAATGTAAATATCCTGATGGAGCCTGCAGAACACTCGTCAACTCGATGTAGCTGAATTCCGGTACACAATGCATGCTGATCGCTCGCTTGACATGTGACTCCTTGCAGGGGGCGGCCCACACAGGTGATATTGACTCTGCTACAGCTTCTCTTCCCTCATATTTGTGTGCCCACATGCCCCCCCCCCACCTTCCTCCGCGTTGCTGATATCATTTTGGACTAAGCCCCGAACGGCTCTGTGATGTTTTATGTATGTAGTTTAATTGTTATAATTTTGCTACTTTTTTGAAGATTTTCCCCTTTACGAACTGGCCGGACTACCGACTGGCAGAACGATCGCCCGCTACGGGGAACTGAGAATTCAATTGAATTATTAATTTCTTAATTTTTAGAGAGAGAGAGAGATAGAATCATTGGGCTCACCGAAACTTGCTGCAGGGATGGATGATCCAGTTGCCGGCAGCTTTCTGTCTGATCCTTTCTTTCATGAGCGCTTTCTTGCTACCAAATAGTTTCATTGCCAACTTATTGTCCGATGGCTGAAAAAGCGCTTCTATCTGGTTTCTCATGAAAGACGGTTTCGTGGCCTCGTTCAGGCCCGGCCCGATCTCTTCCTTGGGCGTACCGTACAGGCTCACGTCGTCCTTTTCGCCCTGATTGTCGCCGCCGGAGCCGCCCTTGGATCCCTTACCACCGGATCCGGCGTTGCCGCCGCCGCCGTCTTTGAAGTTCATCTCTGGCGAGATGTAGTCGTTGACGAGGTCTTCGTCGTTCGCGGTCAGCAGCGAGTCCGTGCCCGTGTGGGTGTTGTCGACGGAGATCTTTATGGAGTCCTGCCTGAAGACGGGGCCCCCTCCGTAAGGATATGGCGGTGGATAAGGGGGCCCCGGGGTGTTGTTGCTGTGCTGCTGCTGGTTGTTGTTATTGCTGCCACCCTTCGGGGACCTGACGGTGGACTCGTCGCTGTTGTTGTCTTCTGGATCCGGGTTGCTTCGGCGAGCGGGGTCCGTCGGGGCCCCGTAGTTGTTGATTCTTCCATTGGCTAACCTCAGGCTTGGTAAACGTTGAGTGCGAGGCCGTCCTTTCGCGGACGCATCGCCATCGATTGCCTCCGAGCCCCTGAAACGATACAGAAAGAGACACCATGAATTTTTACTCAACTTTTCTCGCAAAAAACATCATTTTCATAAAATTTGCAATGACGCTTTGTTTTTGTCTCAATCTTTTGTAAGTTTTTAATGCCAGAAATTTCTAAAACACTTGGTCTGACTTCTACAAAGTGGTCATTTCTTACATGCAAGAGCAAGAGTGCACAACTCTCTGGCACGTGGGCTAAATGCGACCCGCAAAGACGTTCCATCTGGTCCGCGAAAGGTTTTCCGATAGAAAAGCATCATTATTAAAAGGTTGGTCATATTTTTTTCTCATGAAAATAAGAGAAACTGGGATCAATATGATAAATCGCGATTCGAACCAAAAATATCGTCAAATGAAGTTGCAAATAAAAGCCAAAACAAATTTCCAAAGATCGGTAAAGTTGCCGATTATAGCCGAAAAGAAAAATTCAATGCTATATAATGCACATTAATTAGTCATGAAAACAACCTTAATTGTTCATTTTGGTCAAGAATACAATTTCAAGTCAGTTCTGGTGAAAATACGGAACGTTTTACCTCGGGTATTTTATAACAGGGACGACAAAAACAACGAGGATATTCTGCAAAATATGGGTCATATGGTCAGCCTACCATGCAAAAGTACCGAATTTCTGTCTCGCGAACTGAATAGGTTGCGCACACCCCACGTATATAAGAGTGTTCTCCTTGTTTTATTTCCTTGAGTTATGTCAAAGGCGTCACGTCCGATCCGAATAAGTTACAGATTGTGACAAATTATTGCGAATAGTATTCAGAAGCTGAATATACAGAACTCTCGCACACACACACTCATATAAATGACCCAACGTTTGTGATTACATATTGCTAGACAGATCTGTCAAAAGGCTGCGACACTCTCGCGAGCAGTGGCAGAATGACTGATCGGAATAGACTGGATTAAAACCCATACAAGTGTTCATTACCATCACTCTGTTAACCCCGCGCGACACGACAGGAGAAACATTCCACACATGCTATCCATGTTGACTACGACATGACATACTTGTACAGGGTGACTACTTGGTTGCCCTTGCCACATTTTATTGGTGAACCGCTGATTTCTTCGTATTAAAGAAAATAATATACTAACGTGTAGAACTTAAATACGTCATTCGTGTTGCAATGGTTGAATTTAGTTATTGAAACAAAAACTAACATTTCATACAGATTCCCCGTCCTCTAACTTCCAATAAGGAAGTTGTTGCCCTATCTCTCCTAAGGCCAACAAAAAAAATGCCTAATTCTAGTTAGGCCTAATCCATGCCAGTTTCCAAAATGGCATGAATTGATCAGTCAAACTTCGAAGATAAAAGGCATGATCATATTTATTTATTCATTATCACTTATTGCAACACAGTGATCTTCTGGCATTTCGCATTGCCTAACAAACCAGAAGTGATAGATGTGCCGTCTACCGGACCGTCTTACATCAGCAATCAGAACGTCGAATTTTGGCCAATGGTCTACAGCTACTTCGCATAATGTCCGGTAAAAGAAGAAAATAGAACTAGTCACCTCTAATAATCGGACATTGACAACACCTCTTAGTGAATACATGAAATGACTGGACTTCGGTCTCTTTTACCGTAGCATGGATTCCCATCGATGCATCACTCTATCCATTGTATAATTCAAACCATTAATACATGTAAAATAGTTGAAAACATTTAATCCTCAATATTTAGAAAACTACGATCAAAACCTATTATATACAACACATCGTGATACTAAATCAACGTATTCCGAAACTGATGGAAAAACAAATTTTCAATTGTAAATTTTCCATTGAAATTGAAGATATTTATTCAAATAACTTGTGAAGCAATATTGACGTCAATGAAATATCGCAATCGAGTAATAATCGAATACCAAGGATGTCTGTGACGTGTGCGGCATCAACACATCCAGACATAAATTCGATTAAAGTCAATTGCTGTCTCGTTTGTTTGATATCGAAATCAAATCGAATTAGACACAAAGTTTGTTACTTTCTCCAGTTGAATTTTTACTAACGATTCAGAGCTTTGAAAGATAAAAAATAATTCCATTTCAGTTTTTCAAAAAACTCCGCGAGGCATTCGAATTGAATCTTGTCTAGGAATGTAATATAATCGAATCATTCTTTTCTTTCGCAGAAATAACTTCCTTTTAATATCATTTGAAAAATAAAAATAAAAAATACACAATTTTAAATCTATTTACACGCATTTACCCTCGTGATTTAAAAACTTGTATGAATCACGGAAATGATTAAAAACGAATAATGACCCTCGATATCACGCATATTTTACGGGATAAATCCAATTTTTTTTAAATAAAAGTTTAATACTTCTAAAATGAAAAAAACACCCAATATTTAAAAATACATAAAAAATATTGATTCCATATATATTTATAACTTCTTTTTCAATTCATAAGTTCACGGAAATTATAGAAAGAATTAGAAACAAATTATAATCTTCAATATCATGGATATTTTCCGGGAGAAATTCAAAAAAAAAATCCCCATTAAATATGGTTTTTGATATTAATCCAATAAAACATCCTTGAAACGATATTATAAAAAGTATTCAGTTTTAATTTTATATATAATTTGTTTTCCAAATTATAAATTTATATAAATCACGGAAATGGTTAGAAATGAATTATGGCCATCAATGCCATGCGTATTTTCTGCGATAAAATCAAAAACTTTTGAGTAAATTCTTAGAAAATTCTCAAAAATCTTCTAGTCCAAAAAAAACACTAAATAAAAATTTTGAAACTTCTCTTATCAAGAAAAAACTTACTTTAAATGTTATTTGAAAAATATGTTCTCTAAATAAATATATATATTGAAATTTATATTATTTGAAATTTATATAAATTACAGAAGCAACCCCTCGATCATAACCCTCGATATCAAAGAGTTTCTCCTTGAGGAATCCCAATTTTATATAAAATTTTTGAACTTCTGTTATAACAAGAAAAACATCTTTCGAATAATACTTAAAAAAATATATTAGATATTAAGTCAATTCATTTTTTAAAATAAATTCATATAGTATACCACACATTTAGATAACTATAAACTAAGTATATGCCTCAATATTCGATCCCAACTCCCTTTATAGTATTTTTTCTCCGATATATAAATCCATATAAATCACAAAAATGACCAGAAACTAATCATAGCCCTTAATATCATGTGTATTTTCCGTGACAAATCTAAAAAAAACTAAATAAGTTTCGATATTTCTGGGTAACCGAGAAAAGCATCTTTTAAATAACATTTCAGAAATATATTAAATTTTAATTCCATTTATAATTTTCTTCTACGATTTATAAATTCATATAAATCAGGAAAAAGATTAGAGACGAATAAAAGTCCTCAATATCATCGAATTTCCCGTGATTCATCAAAAATCTTTTAACCAAAATTTTGAAAATTCTTACAAAAAGAAAAAAAAAGCGCTCTAAATAATATTAAAATATATTCACTTTGAACTCAGTTTGTATTTTTCCTCCGATTTACATATTTTTATAAACCACAAAAATTATCAGAAACGAATCTCATCACTCTCATGGAAATTTCTCGTGATAAATTCAGAAACTTTAAATGAAGCTTTTCAAACTTTCCTCCTCAATCATAAAAAGTCAATTCAAATATTAATATACGAGTGATTTTTCTTACCGGCATCAGTATTACTCCATTATTTGATGACCACCATTAAAATGTATCACAGGACACAAAAAAAAAAAAACCAAAAAAGAAACAAAAACCGTATAAATAACAGTCTGGTAAGCACAACTTTTTTTAGTGTTGTCCGAGAAAAAGTTCCGAGTCGGGAAAACAGTCTGTCCGGGATCTTTCTCCCGGCGTTTTATAAGGGCGCTATTTGGCGTCGGCGGCGCACTTTTTTATTACTCCGGGACAAAAGTAAAGGAAAAAAAATAAAAACCAGCGAGAACACCTACTGTTGTTGGTCGCGGTAGTCGCGGTGACTTGAAGTTGTGCTGCTGCTGATTCAGTGGCGTAGAAGATGAATAGCGGTTCGAGGGGGGAACTACTACTACTACTTTTACGGGAAACACAAATACTCCGGGTCGATATCTTAAAAATTGCGTGCGCGATAGGAAATGAAGGCGTTACTACATCATGTCCCGTGTAATGAAAAAAAAAATAAATAAAATAAAAATGGGAAAAGATTGGGAGAGCGAGGTTCGATTCCCACACGCTAACCACCTTCTCTCTTTCTCTGCTAAAAAACTAAAAGGAAAAAGTTCTCATGAAATTTTATTGGTATTTTTCCGAGAGAAGAGCGTACAGACGAAAAAACACATCCATTTTTATTAGACAATTCCCTCCAGATATTTCTGGAACGTTCGTGGAGTTTTTTTTTTCCTGCTCCCGGATTCTTGGTTTAATAAATTTGTAAGATTAAAATTTCACTGTCGGCTTTTCTCCCGCTGATGAATATTGAAAATAATTAATAAAAAATAAATATATTATGGTGAAATTCTTCCAACGTTTAATACAAAGGATGCTATAAAATTCCCCCCCATGGATATCAAGTAAGGAAGTATTCGTTTTTATAATGTAACGTAGGTATTTGAAGTTTGATTAGTTTAGGTTATCTGAATTTTAAACGTCGTTGTACAGATATAACAATACACTGATATAAAAGCCAAACATAAAAGATTGGCTGGCAATAGAAGTTTTTCTGGATGGAGGTATACAATGAAAATGCTAATAAAAATACTAATACAAAGAATAACATCGATGAGCTCGTTATTTTACGGTATTATTCAATTAGTAATTTATTAATATCATTTAGACGTTACTGCCATAACCGTTATGCACTTAATTGTCTGGGAAAGTATTATGAACTCGCTACAACAATAATTAATCTACTCTACGATTCATGATACCATGACATGGCTATTAAAGTAATAATAATCTGTAGTTTTCGAATTTTTTCATGATTGGAATAGAAAAATGTCTCGAGTGAGATAGTGGAAGTAACAAAAACATACACATTTTTCTGTCATAGGAAACTTATCAGATTCATCTTGAGAAAAATGTTTTGTGGTGATGTGGCAAAAAGAATGAAAATTCCAGTCATATCAGTTCAACATCGCATGTGTCATAGCTATGTACCCTTCAAAAAATATGCGAATACAATAGCACATATACTAATTTATTCTATTTATCTATTTCTTATGTATACTGCTTATTTATAAATTATGTTGTTTTAAAAATTGATCAATAAACTCGAATTTTATTCGCTTTCTCGATCCCATATTTTTGTGTAGAAGAGAAATAAGTATAAATAGTAATATAGCAGCATACTATATATTGCTACACAAAAACTCAAGCTTTTATCAGGAAAAAATATTTTTAAAAAATGCACGTTGTAGTGGGTTGTCCGCTAAAAAATATCCTACCACCTGTTTGTTTCAAGTTCAACTATATTCATATTATGTATACAAAACATTGCGGAAATTTTGGGGCAAACTTAAAAGCATTATGGAGAATAAAATTCATGTCAGTATGATACGATTCAGCCAATTGTTCATTTTCATGCTAACCTCCGGTTTTAAACCAATAACCAATTTTACTTCATGAATTATAAAGATAGTTTTGTATTTATCGGATAGATGGCAGCAGGGTTTCGAGCTCAACGCTGTTTCTCTCACGTGTAATAGTAGAGTATAAATATGGAAATGTAATTACACTCCGACGGTTGGGAAATGTTTTGCCGATTATTATTTTTTTCGCTAGTTCGCAAATTATTTCTCCCTCCGATGCGCAACAATGTTCACTTAATTTCACCGTTTCGGAAGTACAAGAAGGTTGATGGCCTAGTAGAAAAACACTGGCCTAAAATATTTAGTATCCAGGTGACCCAGCATATGCAGTCGATCTCGAGTAGCTAGGAAACCAAGGGATTGAAAGACTGAATGAATGGGTTGCCCGTTATTTCTCGCACGACGCTACTAAAACACCCCAAATCTCAAGAGTATGTGGATAAATGACGCAGTTCTCAGTTCCTCACCTTGTGTGAAAAAATGATGTGAAAAAAGTGCACTACACAAATGCAAAGAAATGTTTCAGGTTCGCGGATATTGGAGTAGCGAGGAGACTAACACGCCCCAAGTCATCATTCAATCACTCACGAAAGTTTTCTATAGCAGCCCCAATATAGTGAAACTCACTAAAACGAACTCGACGCAATGATAATACAAAAAAAAAAACAATCGTGTATTTGGATTTGCCTGTAGTTTAATATCGAACTCCTCTCGATACAACGATATCCTTTACTACGATAAATCCCTCTAAAACGTTATTTTTTGCGAAGATTTTGAAACTGCTCCAAAATTTTTTATTTTATATTTCGCTCAAAATGACCGTCAATATATTTTCGAATTTCTGCCAGTTTTTGTTCTTTCGAGGTCGTGTTTTCCATCGGTATTTTGTACATTATCTTCTACCCCTGTTTATGAAGTTGCCACGCGTAAAGCTTTTTTCTGTGTAGTTTGCAATAGTTTTGAATGATAACTACTTTTTGCAAGTTTAGTTTACTTAACTTTACTAGATCAACTAATCAATTTGAATTTTTTTGCTTTGAATAGAAATTCGCTACGCACTCTAAAATGCATTCATTAAATTCATTTTATGGTGACACTAACAACGCCATTTCCGAGGAGATGCTAACAACGCATAATTTTGCGATGCCTGATGATTATGGAACTTCTTGATATAACGATAACCTCTCTAGACCGATATTTTTTCTTGGTCAGCAGACTATCGTTTTTCGATGTTTCATTGTACTCCAGTATCTCCTCGTCTGATTGGCGTCATTGAAACAAACGTGTTGGATCGCCTGGATACCGAGTCTCCTGGTATCTAGGAAACATCAGTATTCCCTTGCGAGGAAGTCGTTACTCACCAAAAGCATGCAAAGACACCATTGTGTTGTATGGTACAATTCTCACGAAATAATTTCCTCCTCCTCCTGCTGATAGAAGTTGTTGATACAGAAACTAAGTGCCTAAATCCGTCGACGGCATCCTCTTTCCTAACGGAGGAAGACCGATCGATCAAATAGAAACCGGGGAAGTAAATGTGAACGGATGGACGCCATCATATTATAATATACGTATAAGAGGAAGGAAGCAACCATTTTGTGTGTGCGATAGAGATGGTATGTGTTTGTGTTCCGAAAAACTTCGGATCATTCCAGAAACTTCGGCCAGAATTTCCGTCGGATGCGAAAAGCGAATGATTTATAAAAGACTGGAATAAAAAAAAATGATATATAATATTCTCACAAAATATAAAAAGGTCTGGAAGATTTAAATTTTAGAGAGAATTTCAGGGGAAAAGGGATACGATATTTTCCTCCACTAGGACGATATCCGTTTACGACACTTTATTGCTTGTTCTCTCTTCTCTTTCTTCTCAAATCATACATAGGATGATGTATTGAGGAAGGTTTTATGATGAAGGGAGGATATAGACCTTCTTTTATATTGCATAAAAATATTTGAAAAATAACTTTTCTTGATGTAGATAGTTCTTTTTGCGAAAAAATAAAAAAAAAATGTCTGCCTGAGGTGAAGACTCGAACTGACGCACAGAGTAGTTATAAACATATTCTTCCACTTAGACGATTCTAGTGATCGAATTTTTTTCTGAAACTTTGGGTTATTCAATTCCAGACCAGCCCATAATTAAGTTTTCAGCGGACTTCCAGCCGCCTGTGAAGGTGTATTTGAAGAGCTTATTTTTGAAAAGGGAACATTTTCACTTTCGGCAGGTTTAACCAGTGATATTCACTTTTCAACGGTTTCTGAATCTATGGGATAAGCTCTGTTAGATTATGCAAACGGGAAATTCAAACCAAACATTTCTGCAAGTTTTCTTTCAAAACGGAACATTTCCAAGATTTAAATGTAAATAACTTGACTTGTTTCCCTTGAATGTTGATCAAGAAACAGTTCATATAAATATTATTGTTTCTATAAATATATATTCTTTCACCACTCCCTTATGCTGCCCGTTGGGCTATTTCCCAGTTTTGTAAAAAGCCCATTCCGAGGAAAGAGGTTTTCTACTTTTACTGTAACTTTAGTAGTTGTTGAAATGAACTCATTTAATCTGTCAGCAAATGATTGTGTGTATGAGAGAGAAAATAAAAATTGAATAAATCAGGTTATTC
Organism: Pholcus phalangioides; assembly: GCF_987345545.1. NCBI lineage: Eukaryota > Metazoa > Arthropoda > Arachnida > Araneae > Pholcidae > Pholcus > Pholcus phalangioides. Next base: position 24,354,138 of record NW_028301605.1, read on the forward strand.
CATTCATGGAAAGGGAATTTCTGATGAAAAAATAATAATTCAAAACTTCACCGCTAGGTGAGAGTAGAGCGCGTCTTTTTTCATAACACTAAAGAAGGATTCGAATTTCCTTCCTGAATTCCAAGGTTCCTGAATGGCCCCACAGGGGGTGGGTCTGGCAGGGGTCCTGTCCGGCGGCCTGAGTTGATTCCTTTTTTTTTCACACTGAAAATTCGTAATAGAGGGGCTCTGTGAAGAGTCTGACCTGGGGGAGAACCAAAGATCTCAGCCTAGGGGCCCCTATTGCGGGGTCATGGATCTCCGTGCCGTGCCAAGTTGAACTCATGGTTGGGACTCACGAGGTTGGTGCCTCGACCTATTGGGTGGCGTATTCACAAATCAAGAGTATAGATATCAAGAGTTGACTATAACCATCTCCAGACATAAAGCAACCATGTAAGAACTCTGACGTATGGCTAATATAATCATTATGGTACTCATTGGATCATAGAGTGTTTAACTTAGTTGTCGGTGAATATCTCCAGAGTACGAAATCAAGCATCTATCCTCGATGTCTTAAGTGAGCACCATGACACCCACTAGGATAGAGCTGGCAGGGCTCTAGCACATGGGCCAAACTCCTTGTGTTTTTTACACTATTAATTCACAATAGAGGGAACTCCAAGAAAAGCGTAAGGTATAAGGCGACTGCCTTACACAATATGGGGAATTTTTTTTCTGCGCAGAAAAATACTCTTTGTAAACGGAAGTATTCTGACTGACCGAAAGACCTGTATTTTCTTAGGGTGGTTGGTAGTGAGTGTAAGTGTATGTGCGTGTGAGAGAGAATAACGGTAGCATTCTGTCACATTCTCAGACACAAAACGTCATACTTTGTAAACTTATTGACCATGAAAAAACGGTGTCTTTCTTTGATACGCATACATACGGGGGAAAATAAAGTTTTATCAGCAAAATTATGCCTTCCGGTAAATAATTGAAAGCATTATACAGTCCAGTATTATATTACATGTGAGAAACATCAATGAACCCTTCCTCCACCTATCAAATAAAACTGTACTAATTCCTTCGATTTAAATTAAACAAATAGCAATTGTTAAAAATTACTTAAATTTTATTAGGTTTTTATTCGTGCACACAAGGACCATCAAAGTTATGCTGCTCCAAAAAATGGTCATCGGTATCAAAAGACCTGTGGTAGAAATAGCGTTACACAAGTTGCTCCATGAGAAGGCCTAACACATTTCAGTATCCTGGTCGCAAGTATGCACTCTGGTCAGAAGTATTGGTGTACGCGAGATCGAACAATGCGCTTGGGGAGCAAAAGGAATCCCAGAGAAATTTTGAACTCCGAACCTAAAAAAGCATCTGAAGTTAACATAAATGGGGGTATATGACTTTATACTGTACGTAATACCTTTATATACAGTATGGAGGTATTTTCTTCCGTTTATTTTACTACAATATTAACGTGTGTAACATTTTCGTCAGCCCACATTGACAACCAACGATACGATTCAAACTGATAAAATAAGGATATTTTTTTCGTATATTTTACTTCAAAAACATTATAATCTTGGCTTTAGTGCCCCCCCCCCCCACTCCTTTCGTACTCCAGTTGTAGGAGGAACATGTACAAAAAGAAATCTCTGGATATAGGGATCAACCGCTTATAAGAATCATTATGATTGAACCAAACGTGATTCTTGTGTGCGGTGTCTACTGCATTGTAATTTTTGGCGACTTCTCCAAATCGCCAAGAAGTGATGAAACCTGGAGAAAGCAGAATACAATCTTCTGTGATTGGACGTTGAATGGACGTGACCGGACTGGCCTAGTCGAACGCTTTAATCTTTCAACACCCATTAGTAAAGGTCCGCCATTATATGTTCTTTTTACAGAAATAACTGTGAAAAAAATCTAGACTAATAAAGAAGACGCGTGTAGGCTTTGTTCCTATCGGTTATTGCACTTTCTTATTATAAAAGGCAATGCGTCTCCTCGACGTAAAATAACATGACATTTTGGAAATTACGTCGGAGAGTTCTCCCTATTCCAAACTTAATTAACTTAAATCCTAGTTAAAAACGGGAGAGTTTTCTCTTTTGTTATCGAGTCTAAACATTTTTTCCTTACATTAACAACATAAAATTTACTTAAGCTTCAGACAAGAAAAAAAAAAACAAACGCTTGAAAAGCGACAGTTTCTGTACAGGCGTCGTTTGCATATCCAAACACTCCTTGCTTTTAAATGTACATTACGTTAATTAGACTCCACAAACTATCATTGCAGAGTTGTTTTATTCGGAGAAAAACATGACTTTCCATTATGAATATTAAGGAAGAGGAATGATACTTCGCATGTTTCTCCCGGATTTATTTCCAGGAAAATTCATTCTTGTTTTTTTTCTTTCATTTTAAGGAGAAAATTGAGAATTTTGTGCGACGGGAATAAATCCTTGAATATATGTATAACTAACTAATGTTGCACGTTTATTTTCTTATTAGTTCCAGCTTTGACTAACCTTATGGGGAATGTTTTTCATTCTAAATTGTAACTTCCTGTGAGCCCTGACTGGGAATGAATGACATTAGGCTTACTTAGAGCAACGGATCTTATGCAAACTTTTAATTAGGATGTGTGTGTGTGTGTGTGTCGAAATCAACCAAACAGAAAGGTCTGCTGATACCAGACATGAAACTCCGTGTGCAAAACACAATCTCGGAGACTCACTTCACGGTACGAATAATCTCATGCAGGGCGATTCAAAAAAAGAGATAGATGAGTCACACTTCACGAGGTCTAACGTAACGTAAGGATACGAATATAGTGACGACTGGTTTGCAATTCTGCAAGTCGGAGCTGTTGCGGATTGGTTAAAAAACCTGGAGAAACCCGAATTTCAGGTTTTTGTAACTTTTTCAAACCTCGACGGCACTAAAACTAGCCGCCATTATGTTTATATTCGAAGGTTATAGGAGGCACACTTGGTAGTGAAATCGATGAGATGGAGTGACAACACGAGAATGATTTGAAACAAATGTTTCTGCAACCGCTGGTTTGCAGGCTGCTGTCGGTGTGCGAAAAACATTTCGTGAAATTCTTTCTCTGTTCACCACTTTTTTCTCCTCCTTGAAACGTATATTTTCATTGATATGAGTGTTTTTGGTTATTTTTTCCCACACGCATCCACCAATATATATAACCATCGAAATTCCCAGAATTTATTTTGTTTTTACTTTTTTTAGTGGTTCTGTTTCATTAGAGTTGAAAAAAAAAATTGCTATGTATAGCCGGTTTTATTAGTTAGAATACTGGCGCCATATATTGTTTAAATTAGGGAAGCGATATTAGTATGGATTGGTGCGCGTGCGTCCTCCTTTCTCACAGTGTCCGAATATCCAAACCCTACTCTCGAACATATTATTGTTAAACTGGATCCAGTGCTGCCATCTACAAGAAATAAAAAAATCATAACCGAAATGTTCTGAAAAATGCATTACCAATATTATGGCGCAAGGACTCTACATATGTGTGTCCTATTGATTAATTTTCATACAGCACACCGGTTTTAAACCAACAATAAATTTTATTCCAACAGTTATAGCAGGTAGTTTTATTTTTATTCGTTAGGTGGCAGAAGAGAACCCAGCTCATCTCTGTTTGTCGCATGTTTTGTGTAATAGACTATACATTTCACTCCTAATAATTTTTTTTCGCCAGTTTTCGCAAATTATTTCACCCAATTTTTGCCGATCCGTAAAGTAATTTCACCGGTGCACAAGTGAAAAAAGGTTCAAAATTGCTCAAAATAGTGACGCGATCGTCAACCCGAATCGACGTCTCACAGCCGCGATGGAGAAATTGGCGAAATCTCCCAAATTGTCTCACTCTGTAAACTGAACAAGCCGATCACTAGGCCGTACACTCAGCGTTACGCTAATTTGCATGAGGGACCTTTCTCTTTCCCGGAAGAAATCCGCATAGGTGGTTGTCTTCTCTAATCAAAAAATCACAATCAGAGTGACGCTCTTCAGTTTGTTGAACAGCCATTTCCTAAAAACATAAGCGCCCTGTAGTTCCTTTTCTTGTTTTATTTCGGACCTGGAAACCAATAAGAGAATAATAAACAAGAAAGATAAGAATTTATTTTGGCGTACTATTAACCAGTGGATAAAGCTTGGCCCCTCTTTTTTGTATCACCCTGTATAGAGCAAATTCCTACGGGTATTGTCTACTTTCGCCAGAGTTGCCAGGTCCTTAAAAAATTTCCAGCCAAAATCCTCTTCAAAAGTAGCCAAAAAGTAGCCCAAAATATTTGAACTTGTGCTGCCATCTATGGAGCAACAAGCGAGCTACAGTTTCACGATATTCTAGCCTGCAAAGATGTGGCTTATAGCTCTTTTCTAGTTATAGTCACTAACCCCCCCCCCCCCCCCCTTTCACATTTTCGTAAAAAATATGTTTTTTTTACCGAATAAATTGATTTTTAAAATTAGCGAAAGTCAGGGCTACACATTCTCTGTCCTGGAAAAACGGCTCAGAGATGGCCTGGAGCCGAGGCCGTCTTAAAAGCATCATGGCGCCCCCCCCCCCCCGGGCAAATTGATTCTGCTCAGCTCCCTATCCAGACTGCAAATGCCTACTTACCAATTCACATGCTTAATCTCGCAAATCGTAACCATATCTCATTTTTTATTTCCCCCCCCCCTCCGCCGCTCTTCATTAAAGGCCTCCGTGACGTGCCCCCGGGTTGGCCCATGCGTCAAGACGGCACTGCCTCAAATTGTGCATTGGTGCCTACGAAATTTGGTACAATGATTTTAAATATTAGGTATGGGTCCCAGACCAGATTTTTCACGGTCTAGTAAACAAAAAAATTAAGAACTCTTCTGGGTTCCTGGCAGGGCCGTTTTAAGAGCATCATGGACCCCGAGAGCCAATATTTTTCTGATTCCCTACATGGAAAATCCCCGAAAAATACAACTACCTCTCGATTTTCTGAGGCCCCCGGGCCCATACGTTAAGACAGAACTGGTTCCCGGGCTTGAGCCCTGCCAGCTCCACGCTTGTAGAGGCTACGGTTTCTTTCACAGGCTTCTGTGGTCTAGACATGGCCCCCACAAGGGGTGGGCTGACAAGGCTTCAGCCCTGGGACTCGGGATTTTCAACATTTTTTTGTTTTTCACGTTATAAATTCATCATAAAGGGGGCCCGTGGAAGTCTTGTCGGGGGCCTCGCAAAAGCTCGCAGCCCGGGGCCCTGCTTCAGTATGTGGGGGTCATGAGTCTAGATGCTGTGTTTCCCAACCGTCGGGCCGGAGCAACACCTTCTATAGCAGAAGGCCTCCGCGCGAAGCTCGTGACGACACTGAAGTCTCCCATTTCCCTTATAGTCACTACTACCCTTATAATACATTGGATATATTATAACCGACCGGCCGCGGTATCATAACGGTTGAAACCACTGATCTAAAGCCCAGGACAGTTTCCCAAGTTTTTGTTTTACGGCCCCTTCAATTATTGGGTGTGGCAAGGCATTATGGTTAAAAGTTCTGGCTTTCCATAGTTGGGTGAGATGCCCCCCCCTCCCACCCCTTCTGCCTTGTCAGGAAGAAAACACAACATGAGGTAGGAACTGAAGTGAAAAAGAAAAACTTCTTTGCTCAAAAGCAAAGAGAAATAAAGAAAAATTGGGAGAAATTTGCCATGAGAACACAATTTTGGAAAAACCGCCCAAAAAACCGCCACCCGCCAAAGCCAAAAATTTCCCGCCGAACCGTTTTCAAACCAGCCCAATTTGGCGGGAAAACCGCCAATCTGGCAACTCTGACTTTCGCATACCTTCAATTATTAGACATTTCTCGGAGTCCCTGTGAAATATCACTCTCTGTTAGGCTACTACAGCATAACAACTCTGGTCATATCGCCATACAACAGTTAACAACCGATCGAGTTTGATTGGGAATGAAAGCGCCATGTATCGGTGGTCAACTCAAATGCAGCAGGGAAAGAACTTGTTATCTCTATGTTCTTCCCCGGGATCGTACTAGACCATAGTTTTTTTGTCTCTCACCGCCCCCTTCTTTAGAAATTTTTTTCTCCCATCGCCCCGCAATGCAATCTAACGCATAGGATCTTATGTTACACCCGCAGCTTCTACCGCCCCCCCCACCTGGAACTTTCCATCGCCCCCAAGGGGGCTTTAACGCCCTCGTTGAGAATCACTGCACTAGACCAACAACATGTATAGAAGAAAACATGCGCAAGAAGCTATTGACGCCACTGAAGAAGTCCATTTCAGCTATAGTCATTGGATAAACTGCAAAAAATGGTAAAGACATCGCATTCGTCATCCTGCTGTATCCAATGGCTGCGGGTGAAATGGACTTCTTCAGTGACATCACGAGCTTTGTTGGGAGGCCTTCTGCTGTACATGGTGTCGACCAGACGGTGGCCTTTATGGTAGTAGGTTCTTCGGGAAAAGTAGTTCCCCTTCTCACGAGACCTGGAAAAGACAGACCTTTCTTTAATGGGGCGCCTTCTGCGGGCGGTAGGTATTCAATTCAGGAGATGGGGGTACGCAGGGAATAAATAAGTTATTTGTATACAAAGAATTCAAAATCTTTGACCTCATTAGAGGAATCCCTTAGGGAAGATAAAGCTGAATATGAATGAATAATGAATTATGGTAATTTCAATATAGTCCCTTTATAAAAGCAGAAAACGTTTCGTCTTGAGCGATGAATAATTAATTATTATTTTACCTCCTGCACTGTACGTGAATGCACATTGTTAGTCGAGTAAAATTACTTTCTTATAGTGCTCGTTCTGCATACACATTATAACATTGGTTCAATGTAATAATTGACTAAGAAATCTCTTCCATTATTCAAATAGCGTCTTTTAAAAAATGCTAATTTACATAGTTAAGGAATTTTCAACGAGGATTTTTCACTTTTTCATGAATAAGTAGAATAACCAAGGTAAATAAACTTTAAGATACTGTGTGTAATTTTCACTAAATGCGTACAGAAATATCCGAATTTGTTAAGTATAAAATTTCCATACTCCGATTAATTTTTTTTAAATATTAAATTGATATAAAAAGTCGCAAATCGAATTAATTTTTATTCATCTTATTCCCACAACGTTAAACACCTTCATACGTGAATCGTATGAACAGGGTGTCTCAAAAAAAAAAAAAAAAATCGTGAATACTTTAAAAATTCATAGAAAATGAAGGAACTGGTATATATCTGAATGCGACCGCATTAAAAAAGAGGGATTTTTCGGAAACCAAAAAAAATTAAGTTCAAATTTTTGTCGGTAGAGCACGCTGCGAGGAAACAGTTCAGTGGAGATATTCAAATCAGAGTCCTATAAAATGCATTGTATGCAGATTAATATTTTTTTTCTGAATTTTCCTGTTACTTGCGCTTAATGAGAAATAAGGTTCTCATTGCGATGTTGACCACTGGTGGTGAAGTTGTTTTACCTCAGGAACGAATCGCTGGATGGATTCGGACGCAGAAGCGATTGAAGAAAGGTTTAGTTCTAATCACTCCCACCGGACTGTCGTGCGGCGCCCTGTGTGAGAAAAAATTTGAACTATTTTTTGTTGTTGTACATGACCATCACCACAGGAAATAACACATTGCAGGCGATCAGATATTATAAAGATCTCCAGCCACTTTCTTCCATTGGCCGGGTGAAAAATGGCCGATTAGATTTTTTCTTCAAGTTGTACTCTTACCAGGACTGAAGCTTGTGAACTGTTTGGCAGCTTCGAGAGGGCTCGTCAATGTTTTGGCATGAGGCAAAGCTGATAACGGGAAGACTCGTGAGCAGTTTAATTGCTGTAGAAAAGCCCCGTTTACAATTTGGCAGATGAAGGAATGAAAAAAAAAGCCTATGGGAAGTTTGGCAGGAAAGAGAAAGTTCATTTTTCTACTGAGGGAAAGCCCATAAAAAGTTTGGCAACTCAGGAGATATTGGTGAATAGATTGGCATCTGAGGGAAAACCCGTAAACACAGTTTGACAGCTCCGACATGGGTTGTGAATCTTTTGCTATGAGGTAAAGCTGATGACGGGAAGACTCGTGAACAGTTTAATTGCTGAGGGAAGCCCGGTTAAAAGTTTAGCAGCTGAAGGAAAGTCCCGTTAACAGTTTGTCGGAAAAAAGAAGATTGGTTTTAGCTGTTGAGTGGAAGCCCACATGAAAAGTTTAGCAACTTAGGAGATATTGGTGAATAGATTGGCGTCTGAGGGAAAACCCGTAAACAGTTTGGCATCTAAGAAATGCCCGTGAACGGCATCAGAGCTCGGAAAGAACGACCTGGCTCCTAGTTATAGCCCAGTTTCGTGCAATATAAAAACACTAATTTTTAGTCCAATTTTTATCTTTGAATATGGTCATTAACTAATTTGTTGACTCGCAGTATTGCCCAGACCCCGGTTCGCCCTAACAGAAACAGCTCAAATCATAACACTTCCTCTGAGGTTTCCTTTATTCTGTCCACTCAGTGCACACCAAAATTTCAAAGGCAATTTTCATACTTGTTAAATAATATCTGCAATATCCGTTTACATCAAAAAGAAGAAAAAAAAAGGAATATTATTATAAAATAACATCAGAGTGGAAATCGAATTTTCATTAACGTCAGGAAAATGTGCACTCATAAAAGCGCCATATTGGCTCTAAATTTAATAAAACTGGCGAAAAATTTGCGATTTCTTTCCACTTTTTTATCGATTAATTGAATCGTTTTGAGGCGTGAATTTAATTAACGCGCTAATTAAGGAACTCTCTCATCAGTGAAAGGGAGGATTTTTCGATAAGAGAAGGAAACGAAAAAACAATTTTCTCAATTATACTCGAGGCACAAAGTGTCACACTGACTTTAAGTTGCGTTCATTAGTGACAAAAATTCCAAGACCCTTTTAATATTGATAAGAATTGGAATTCCAGTAAATGATGTTCCTGGCTCTGGGGGGGGGGGGGGTGTCGCAAAATCAGCATTTCACTTTACATAAAACAGAAGGTACGCTTCTGGATTAGTTAGCACAATCCCGGTCTATAGAAACCATAGGTCGGGGGGGAGGGGGGGTCTCCAACCTTTCAGGTACTGCGGGCCAAATTAAGACTTTTCATGAACCCTGCGGGCCACAAAAGTGCTGGTTATTAAACCGGGTTCCCCAAAATTTTGAACACTTTTGTTTACTCTTAATTTATTTTTTTCATTAAATTTGAATATTTATTTGGAAATAAATCCTTTCATTAATTATTTTCAATCACACAATTATTTCTCTTATTTGTCCCGAGAATACTGAAATTCATTTTTCACCAAATTTAAATTTTCATTAATTACTTCTTTGTGTTACTACTTCGCCAAACACCAACTCTGGTCCAACTCAACGGTTTACGAGATGGGTTAGAAACGTGAAAGCGCCATCTATCGGTGGTTGCCTCAAGTTCGTTAGGGAAAATATTTTATCTATATCCTCCCTCGGAGTTTGAACCCGAAACCGTGGCGGCAAACTTGACGGTGGTAGACGAGTATCTTACCATCACGGGCGACTCTTAGGGTTGCTGTAGTTTAGTTGTTGTGGTTGTGTTTGTATCAATGAAGGACGATGAGTCCACTAGGGATTTCAAGGTCACCTTATGTATACCTATAGTCTGTTTCAGGTTAACTTTGCAGTGAAGAGAAAGGTAGAGAGTGTATTCCTTCGCCGCAAAATATAGTTCTCATATATCGGAGTTTTAAGATGAACCTTTATACAGAATATTTCAATTTTTTCTATGATTTTAAAAAAAATACTGAAAAAAAATCGTTTTGAACCGATGTTTGCTTGTTTAAAATTTTTAAATTATAAAAAATATTGGTTACCATTATTAAAAATCCATAGCAACGGCAACGACACTCTGGCGCGATATCCTAGAAAATTTCCCCGCCAATATCACTGTCGTGTTTTTTTTCGTTACACAATTGTATACTGTATATATAAATTTTTTTTTTCGTTATTTGGTTGAATTTTCCATAACGATACAATTTTTCATTCAGTTTTACATGCAGTTACAGGCTTACACATACACACGAATATTCAATCAGTTTTATTTTCTCCTAAAAATAGGCTTCAGTGAGTTCAGATATTCACTCATAGATTACAAGAAGTGTTTCTCTTCCACGAGAGTGCCGATACTATTGTGACTTGCGAGAGGCCCTCTATGGGTGCAGAAGTTTTGGTTATAGGTCCTCCTTTTTTAATTATTTATTTTTTGCCATGTTTATGGGATAGTTTTAGTTTCCGATCACGGAGAGTGTTGACAGAGTCGCGACTTCCACTCACACGAACGGACGCCATCTCCCACCCACCTGTTTCTCCTCATGCCCCTTGCCTTTAGCGTCTCTTCAGATACAATAAATGAGTGGGGGGGGGGGGTCCACGGTGGTTTGGGCTTTCATCTGTTATGTGACAGTTGTGTCTTAATTTTTACCAGAGATAGCCACGCTAAAGTTCTCTGCTCTTCCATTCCTGAATACTATATTTTTGGTTTTTGAATATTCGTTGTAAACAAAACTCCATAAGAATAATCCGTAATGACCATGAGCAGCACATCAACCGTAACAAAAGACTAAAGCTGTCGGGAAAACAAGTGGCATCGACGTATACCGTTCGGGGAAGGGGGAGGTCGAGTGACGGAAATTTCGGCAAGAAAAGTGAGTAAAAAAATTCTAAACTTTTCCGTATCATTATTATTATTTGGTGCTATTCCTGCATTTACACGTGAAAACAGAGTTAGCCTGCTTCTTCTTAATTTATTTAACATTAATTTTTTCCATATAAATTGAAGAAAAAATTAAAAATCCCCAAGTTTTTGAGAGCCATGGTTAATATACAGTATTTTAAAATGACACGTTGCTTTCATAATATTGTTTAGATTTTTTTTGTAAATAAATTTCAGCTGAGGGAAGGGAAATATTGCAGAAAAATATATGACTTTTTTGAAATTTTTAATGTTACTTACGGCATATCAATGAAGATTAAGTGACACGCTCTGATACAAGATAATTATTTTTTTCTAAATTTTAAAACATTTTCTAATCAAAAAACAAAACAAATGATTTCAAAAACCTCACTTTAATTTCTGAAAGTATCGGCAATGGTTTTCTTTTAATTCTATAATTATTACTAATTTAACTGTGCAGTTACGTTAAACGTAAAAAATATTTTTCTCAGTGAGATTGGCGAGAATCGGCCATACCTTACCGATTCCGCGCATCGATACATTGGTTAAGAGGCTTTCGTTCCCATAGCAACGAGTGATGCGGTTCCCTCGTAGCTTCCCCTTCACTGCAAAGTTAACCTGAAATGGACTATAGTAGTAAGCGTGCTTATATAATGTTATGAGTAAAATTAGGGCTTCCATCTATTCGAAATTACGAGTGAAGTGTGATGCATAAATATTTTAAACTGTTTCGGTTGGTCTGTTGGGAGATCTTATTGAGTGATCTGAGTTATGTACCGTATATACTGAATTGTACCGAACATACATTAAGAAGAAAATGACATATTTATTAGCCACAAAACACGATAATAAAATATAATTAAATGGGGTCAGACGAGGGTAGCAGGAAAACGTCGCGTACAAAGAAGCAATATGGTCTACCTTCTTGCAAAAATTACAAATGGATTAACGAAATTTCCACTCGGACCTCAGGTGTATGCCGCCACATCCATAACAGGTACCAAGTACATCACCGAGTTTTTTCGATATGACAGAATTTCGCTTCTCCTAGAATTCTTCGACCGCGACTTTGAGTAGATTATTTCATTTGCAGAACACGGCGGAGAATTATTGAAAGTTGATGGACAATTAGCATTCACTTTTAGAGTCCTCACTGTGCACTATGTAGCTTTAAAAGCTTCCGCAATTTTGAGGACATCTTCACCACCACCACCAAACCAGAACATGACACCCACTCTGTCCCCAAAGGGGATATAAGCGGTTAAGAAGTCATGCTGGAAAAGCATTTCAGCATCTAGACCGGGAGAGCCACCACGCAGAGGTCGCAACAGCAGCAACCAACCCCCCAGAGCAATGAAAAAAGTCAGCACGAAAGCTTTAGCCCCGGAGAAGTGATTGCCTTAAGGCATCACCTCTCCGGGAAAAGGAAAAAGATACACATATTATGTGACATATTGCTACAAAAATCTGAAAATTACGGCAGCGGAAAACACACTTGAACATCAATGTTCGTCAATATGATACGAAGCAAAAGGTACGATAACCGATATTACATCGATACAGATAACAGATTTACATGGATTACAGATACTACGCAGCAATAACATGCCTCCATGAAATGTAATACAGATGGCAGAGGAAATCATTACGAACATCAGTGTCCATCAATAGGGTGCAATGTGTCAGTGTTACATAATAATATTCACATGTGTAGGATAAAACATGCTGCAAAGGAAAAAATATACACAAACTAAACATCGATAGAAATGTGAAAAAGATGGCATCGGAAATCGTTATGAATATCAATGTCCATCTGTACAATTCAGAGCAATATTATAAAAAGACAGATGGAGGTAGAAACGACATGTTTTTCCGAGAGAGAGAGAGAGAGAAAAAAAAATATATATATGCAGGTGTGTGGCAGAGGGAATCATTATGAACATCAGTGTCCAACAATACCATGCTACAGTTACACTATAATATTCTCATACGAATACTTATATATTGATGAATTCCAATGTTCATGTGCGAATTCTTCTTCTCTCGGGTCGAAATCCGGATCGGAATCTGAACTCGTATCAGGCGTCCGCACATTAAAATAGTCAGTTGGTATTGATTCCAGCAATATTAGCTTATCCTGGTGAGAGAGAGTCAATGAAAAACATAAGTTGTGATAGTTTGGCTCGTAGGAAAGTGTCTTTAAGTATTCTTTTCTTCCAGGAAACGATGTCTTTTGAAGGTTGAATTGCTATATGAAGTTTCTTGGTGAGCTGACAGTCCGTAGCATATAGTGATATGGATTGCCCCCTTTCCCGCATTTACATTTGTCGGTTTTCCGATGAAATCTGTTCAAGTATGCGGGGAAAAGGGTCATGCTCTGTGAAGTAACGTACCAGTTCTTTGGTCCATTTCCTGGGTTTGAGAGATACTTGCGGTATAATGTCAAAGACTTTTCTTCCAGTCTTTACTGTTTCCCGTTTATGCTGCCATTTTTCCAAAAGATCTCCCATTAACTCTCTCTTCGCCCAAGATTTCGGAAGAAAAAGTGAGAAATCAGTATGGGATCGCTGTGTGGCATCTTTTGCAGAGCGAACTTGCTCATCAGGAATATGAAGAGATATGGCATCACACGAATTAGAGTCCACGAAAGATTGCAAACGTCCATCTCGACTATATACCAATCTACAGTCCCTGGCAATTCCTCGTAAGTCAGCAACCCATTTCGCGTACGTCTTTTTTGATTGCATGTGGCATCTGAGAAATTCACATCTAGCAGCGAGCACATTGGTTTTAGATTCGAAATAAGAAGCAAGTTTATGTACAATATCTGTGTAAATGAATTGCGACTTCAGATTTCGCGAACAGTTTCCGAAGTAATTCAAAAGTTTCAACACCCATGATAAGAAATATGCACGTTTCTGGTTCATCTTCGGTGACGCCGTGGGCTTCAAAATGCTGATTCGAGCAGCACACGTAAGTGCTCCACCGATCGTGGATACTATCGAAATGACGAAATACGAAGACGCTCACCTTCGACGATCCGGATCGTCGTCCAGGAATTTGCTCCAGCAGTGCCTGTTCGTTTTGCTGCTGAGCTGCCAACAGATTTTCCATCAATTGCTGCTGTTGAAGTAGAACCTGATGAAAATCCGTGACACTAGGATTAGTTTTCACCAACGTACGAAAAAAGATGCCGCCATTCAAACTTTACTCGTCGCCATAATGCACTAACGTATTTATGTTGTCAGGGTTATGCGTGTTTCTTGTTGTAGTAGTGCTGCCATCTCGCTTTTATTATTGGAAGTGAAAATAACTGATGCCGGAATTTTCGTGTTATGCATGTATCGTGTTCGTGAATCCATCAGGAAGAGACGCTACGTAGTAGTACTACTTCTTCGCATAATGCATGAAAAATTCTTCCGAGATGCTTCCAACTAATAGGTGTTTGTCGGAATATGATATGTACCTCATGCGAAGTTTGTTTCCGAGGAATGCTTGTTATCTGTTCATGTAGTGCTTTCATTTGTCCTCCGAATTTGTGAGCAGGAAACTTGGAAGTTTATTTTGGTCTGTTTCATATTATATGAATGACTTTTTTTAGATACAGTAAAACCCCTCTTAACGGACACCGCTCAGATGCTGTCACCCAATTTTTACGGCAAAATAAAAATGTTCCCTTGTATAAAAAAGTATGCATTTGAAACCCTTAATTAACGGTCACCTCTCTTACGGATGAATTTTTTTGCCCCACCGGTGTCCGCAAAAAAGAGATGTTACTGTATTACACACCTCATCGGTCTTTTTGTGGAGAGACTTTTTTTAAATGAGAGATCGGATCAACGAATTCCTGCCGATTATACCACTCTACCGTCTATGGGGTCGGCTAGATCCTGGATCCCTGTGATGTGTTGATCTATGATGATACCCACACGAACTCACAGCAGCTCCCACGATATTACCTGCAGGTGGCCGTTCAAAAAGTCGGCGAATTTTTCACCGTGCTCTTGTACAGGTAGAAAGATTTTCTTCAAGTAGGAGGGATCGGTCGGTCATATCGTGCTCAATCATCGATTAAAAATAACTTCTGTATAAATAATCTCATTTTTCAAGAATAGAAATAGTGATCGATCGGGTAGTGTGTGTGTCTCCGGAACCGTGCGTTGAAATGACTGATGATTGAGCTTTTTGATGTTTCCACCTTTTTTGTTACAGTAATAGCGGTAGTATATACATGTAACGATCGATCAGTCGATCGATCAAAGCTAAATATAAATTTTTGTACGGGTTTGTGTGGAATATATATGTTATAGAGACAGGAATTTGTTTTAACAATACCTTTCCGAGAAACCTACGAGATTAGGAAAACCGTTATAACCGAGTATTCCCTAGGAAAACGATTTGCTTTAAAAAATACGAAATTCGGATATGCTTCTTCGGAAGAGTCATTAACAAATCGCAAACGGATATAGAGATAGGAAGTGTTGGTGGAAAAAAAAGGAGAATCCGGAAATGCAATAAAACGTAACTGAGCAAAGCAATATCGATTGGTCCATCGATCGACTTTCAGAAAACCTTATGTAAATCTCGCATTTTTTCCCCGATGGGTGCATTCTAACGAACTTGGATCCAAGAATCGATATGATTATTGAAATCGGCAATACGATGAATGGGAAAAATGGGAATATTAGTCCTTTTTTTTCTACGATCATTTATGGTAGTCAGTATCGTGCACGTTGGAATGCAAACATTTTTAATGAATCCATTTGAATCTAAAGATGTGTCGAGACCGACGAAGCTCGGATCCAGAGCGATGTCTTATATGGGGACGGGGGTGCAACTCATTAAACAGGGTCTTCCATAAATTCGTCAATGGTTTAAAAATTCAGAAAAATAATTGAAGGAATCGGTAAATATATTTGAATTTGCGAAAAAAGTTATTCTCAAGAAGGGAATTTTTTTTATGCAGAAAAAATTTAGTTCCAATTGCAAAAATGATTTCAAATTGAACGAATTAAACTACCGTATAGGCATATGCCGTGCTCCCAAGGTAGTCATATTGGACACCTTTAATTTGTTTTGTAAAAATAAAACTTTAAGATTAGCCATGTAATATAAAATTAATCTTAAGTGTCTGATGTGTTCAATATTTTTTGTAATATACGGATTTCAAATCGGGTGATTCATTTTGAAACACCCTGTATTTTAATAAATGTATCGCAATTTTCTTCAATCTCGTGGAATGTTAGGTGATTAACGGACTGATTTGCTTCCGTATATTTCAGCCGATCCGATATTTGTAGACTTTTCTTTTATGTTGAAAGATTAAATGATTGTCGGACTGATATGATGATTCCACCTTGGCGTAGGGCCGAAACGGATAAAGTGTTAGAAAACTATATATTTAAGGAATTTGTAAATTGCCTGTTTGGCCACGAATGGCTATTCGGGCATCCCTGATTCAAACCATTGAATTTCAGTTCCTATGATTTAATCAACTCGAGTACCTTTGCAGAAGCAACATGTTTCCGAAGCTTATGAGATGAACCTTCAACGTCCAAGTGGGGGACCAAAAGTGAATATTATTTGCAGTTGAAAGACGTGAGAGATTTTTAGAGTTTTGGCAGCCCTCACAGGAAAGTAGAACCCAAGTTGTCCGAATCGTATCTGGAACTCTTTAAAAATGTTGTTAACGGAAATATTATTCTAAAAGACTGTTACGTATTCAAACAAACGTTTTTCTTTTCAAATATTGCAACAAATGGCGCAAAGCCAAAGAAAAAAAGTATCATTTCCAGCATTTTTATCGAGTTCATTCGACAGAATAAGAAAAAAATATTCAGAAATATATATTTTTTTAAATCTCGTTTTTTCTCACGCGTTTATTCGATAGTTTCCAAGATAGAAAAAAAATACATGTATGTAGATATATATTTTTCGGTGGCAGTCATTTTTCTTCACATCCATGACAGCTAATGATACGGCTCGTTGGAATAACACGCTCGTCTCTTTCTCTCTCTACATGTATTTTTTTCCTCTTTCCCGAGAAAACAAAGAAATATGCAAATTAGACTCTCTCATATTTTTCTCCTCAAATCAACACTTCATATGTATGCACACGTGTGTGTGTGTGTGTGTGTACAGGGTGCGTAAATAACAGGGTGGGTGACACATTACTGGGAAACCGTTGATTCTAGAATCATACATCCAATTAGAAAAAAAGTAGCCAAATAATGTGCAATACACACAGATATGTCATTCATGTTGAAAGGGGCTGTAGTTATTTAAATGTTAACTTTTTATATGAACACTCTGTGGTCAAAACCCAATTAGAAAGTTGTTGTCATGTCTCTCCAAATATTAGCGAAAAAAAAAATCCACATTTCTAAGTGCCGAGAGGGTGTCCCGTTCGAAAAAAGTCTCTATACAGACAAAATTATTACTTACATAAAACGAAAATTTAGGCATTTACCATTTTCACTTCAAAGCTCGGAAGATAGATGGCTCCACCGGTGTAACACGAAAAACCCCAAAAATGTCAAAATATGAATTCATGGGGGGCCACATAATACCATAACAGCATGAGTTCCGGCATGTCTCAAATCGGTAGTATAAGTACTCAAAGAATTTTTACGAAGTGCATGTGCTGTTAAGTAGAAGTAGCACCTCCTGGTGATGTTAATCATTAACGTTGGAGAAACGTTGAAAACAAATAGAACTCACAGTGAAGACGACATCTCGTGAATTACATGTTATAACAATGGTTTCATCATCAGTTCATAATCGGAAACCACCACGCACACAGATACTGTATATCAATAAAGATTTCGTCTCTGTAATATTCTAAACTGCAACAGAGAAACGACATTCACACAGACCAATCCCGACATTGACGCGAGCATCGACAATCGACACAATCTCAGTGATTATCCCTCCTTTCGAATACGGACATATATCCATTCTTGGACGTTTTCCAATTTCATCCGCGACCATCTGGATACCAAAACCCCAGTAGCAATAAATTATTCTCATACTCAAGTTCGGAAGGGCTTTTCCTCCTGAAAATTATTTATATAAAGCTTTCAAAATTTGGCGGTGGTGGTGTTGCAGGATTTCTCGGATACGTCCCCAACAAGTCACGTATCAGCTTCAGATTCATTTACATATGACAAGCGCCGACAGAATTTGGTCTCCCTTGCCGTAAGCTTTTGTTAATGATCATCCTTTCCATCCCTCCCCCTACCATGACTCTTTCGGATGGATATAGAAATTCCTTATGCTAATTTACATTTCTAGATCGTGAGAGAGAAATGACAAAAGGGACGTGCGTGCGAAAATTACGTGATGGGATATCTGTTATGATGTTTGGATATGGGAGATGGGGTAATATTCAATTAGCTTTCGATGTGCATCAACAATATGAATTGTGTTTAGAAAGAAGGATATTATGTATAATGCTATCGATGGATACTAAGGCGTCTTTAACCCTTCAAGCGGTTTTTAAAATTTTCCTGATCCCCATTTTATAACTGCCACATTTTAAATTGCGAAACCTTCACAAATTGCCACCTATTTCCGAGAAGAATTATTTTTTCCCCGATTGCGAGATGAGATAACTGCTTTCCCCCAAACAAGAAAATTTACTCTCCGAAATCGCTTTTATTCCCCTTCACTATGATACAAAAGCACCTGCCATGACGTGTGGCTGTACAGGAAGATAAATACTTTAAAAAATCTTTTTTGCATTAGCGGCCATTCAAGTATTACGTAGGCAGATTTTCAGCCATTTTTGACCCTCCCCCTCCCCTTTACAGCAAAAGTCAGCAAAACACTGACCTCCCCCCCCCCCCCCCCCGTCAGCAAAATTTCACCAGCAGCTTAGAATATTTCATATCTTCAAAAAGGGGTGGTTGATGCCGTAAGCAACCTTCAAACCCCCTCCCCTTTGTCATCAAAAGTCAGCAAATCCGAAACCCCTGGATGCTGACGTAATGCTTGAATGACCCCTTACTTATAACTCGACGTATATTTCTTTACAGTGCTGAAAGAAAACACACAGCCCCTCTCTTTTTTTCTCCCTCCTTTCTCTTATCTAACTTCGAAAATATATATTACGTCACATATTAAACTGAAGAGCCAAAAAATCTGGTACAGGCATGCGTATGCAAATAAAGAGATATGGAACCAATCAGAGTACGGCGCTGGGGTTGGCAACGCCTATATAACACAACAAGTGTCTGGCATAGTTGTTAGATCGGTTACTGCTGCTGCAATGGCAGGTTATCGGGATTTGAGTGAGTTTGAACGTGGTGTTATAGTCGGCGCACGAGAGATGGGGCATAGCATCTCCGAGGTAGCGATGAAATTTGGATTTTTACGCACGGCCATTTCACGAGTGTACCGTGAATATCGGGAATCCGGTAAAAAATTAAATCTACGACATCGCTGCGGCCGGAAAAAGATCATGCAAGAACGGGACGACTGACGAGAATCATTAAACGTGACAGACGTGTGCAACCCTTCCGCAAATTGCTGCAGATTTCAATGCTGGACCATCAACAAGTGTCAGCGTGCGAACCATTCAACGAAACATCATCGATATGGGCTTTCGGAGCCGAAGACCCACTCGTGTACGCTTGATGACTGCACGACACAAAGCTTTACGCCTCGCCTGGGCCCGACACCACCGACATTGGACTGTTGAGGACTGGAAACACGTTGCCTGGTCTGACGAGTCTCGGTTGCAATTGCTTCGAGCTGATGGACGGGTATGGAGACAACCTCATGAATCCATGGATGCTACATGTCAACAGGGGACTGTTCAAGCTGGTGGAGGCTCTGTGATGGTATGGGGCGTGTGCAGTTGGCGTGATATGGGACCCCTGATACGTCTAGATACGACTCTGACAGGTGACAGGTACGTAAGCATCCTGTCTGATCACCTGCACCCATTCATGTCCATTGTGCATTCCGACGGACTTGGACAATTTCAGCAGGATAATGCGACACCCCACACGTCCAGAATTGCTACAAACTGGCTCCAGGAACACTCTTCTGACTTAACACACTTCCGCTGGTCACCTAAATCCCCAGACATGAACATTATTGAACATATCTGGGATGCCTTGCAACGTGCTGTTCAGAAGAGATCTCCACCCCCCTCTTACTCCTACGGATTTATGGACAGACCTGCAGGATTCATAGTGTCAATTACCTCCAGCACTACTTCAGACATTAGTCGAGTCCATGCCACGTCGTGTTGCGGCGCTTCTGCGTGCTCGCGGGAGCCCTACACGATATTAGGCAGGTGTACCAGTTTTTTTGGCTCTTCAGTGTATATATCTCATGTAACTCAGTGCATCAAAAATTACTCCAGTCTCTAACGTGTGTGTGTGTTGCGCATATATTCCCCCCCCCCCTTTTAATTGGGTTACTGTATTTTTGAAATATATGACATCCATATTTGTTATGGGCATCTTTTTCTCAGCCACCTCGTTGGGCAATTTGCCTTTTGTGGCGTTGTATTTGTACTTGTAAATACTGACGCCACACTTTTAATCAAAGATATCAGATGGGTCAGACTGGTATAGCAAATAGCTATAAGGGCAACTTTCGGATGAAGCCATAATACCGACGTTACACTATTGCTCAAAGATGATGCATGACTCTGCCTAGTATTTCAAAGATCTCTAAATGAAAACTAATCTAACCGCCATGATATCTGAAAATTAATATGTTTTCTGAAACTCTGATTCAGGTGGGACAGTGCCGTTTTAAGATACAGGCATATACGGGTGCGTCTCGGCACCGCAATAGCAGAGGGGGAATGATAAATAAGAGCTGTGATTCTAAAGTGTTTTGATAATAAGCATGCGGATTGATAGGCAGGCATTTCTAGCATGTTTGTGGACCTCAGAAAAATTACCACGTCGGGCCTAATCCGATACTAATCTTTAGACCCCCTCTTACGGTCTACGGGTACTTATACCGTATTCTAGTCCCTTTTTTCTAGCAAGCTCAAATCTTAGAAAAGCTTCCTTTTTTCATATCTCTCTGAAATTCGCACAGCTATCTGTAATAACTTTTCACTTGATTTACCCAGGGTTCCTCAGATTATCCCAGGGCAAAACGGGGGTGGGGGTGCTTATAACTACATAATATGAATATAAATCATGAATGAGAACAATTTTTCCTATTACGTCATTATCAATAATTAATGAAAAATACCATATGAACAATTGGATTTTACGTAGGGGAGAGGATTTTGGTCTATTTCGAGACACACTTTCAGCATTAACTATTATTTGTCCCGTTCTGATCTGGTGATATAAAATATTCAATGCCTATCAATATGAAAAATGTGCCTCCATATTTTTGTGCATCTATTATTCAAAATCTATAGATTTCCTCACACCATTGACGTCGGAGAAAAAGAGCAACATCTACGCATTTTGATATTTCACGGTTGTATTATAGAATATGTGTATGTATATCAATCATTTCTCCTATGCTTAGTTGAACATCAAAAGTCTACCCCGTCAGATTGATCGAAAATATTTTAGTCTAGCAATGTAAAAGAGAAGAGCCATGAAGTTATTTTCTCTCTTCTACGTCTCAACATTGATAGTTTGTAAAATAATGTTCTGTAAATAGCATTAAATAAATAAATAATTAAAATTTTTGATTTGAAAATATTGTAATTATCATGGAGAGAAAAAAAAAAAAAATTTATGGCTGTATGTTTGGATTTTTCTGTGGCGATTTTCGACATTGGCGTCTTACCCAGGCACGGTTCCTGCGGGGGGGGGGGGGGAGAATCTCAAGTATATAAGAAGCTCCGTGAGGGCCTTTCAAGTATTACGTAAGCAAATGTTTAATCATTTTTGACCCCCTCCCCCACCTTGTCAGCAAAATTTCGTCATCAGCTCTGCCCCTCTGAATTCTAACTCATATTTTCATAAAGGGTGGTTAATAGCGTAAGCATTATCAAAACCCCCCTCTCCCCTTGTCATCAAAAGTCAGCAAATCGGAAACCCCCCTCCCCCCATCGATGATGACGTAATACTTGAACGGCCCCTGACAATGATATGCCATGTAAGGGATTTCGGGAGTAAGTGTGGAAATCAGCAGGTAGTTTTTCGGACCAAATATATATCTCACTTAGCATAGATACAGGCCCATGGTGTCGCTAAGTCGGCCCTGCGTTTTGTTGGAGACTGACAGACATGCCCTAATTATCTGTTTCCAACAGGATAAATCCGGCAGGCATCTTCAAATCAGCTGTTGCCAACAGGATTAATCCGACATAAATATAAAAATCATCTGTTTCTAACAGGATGATCATGACAGACATCTGCAACTCATGTTTCTTACATGTTGACTCCGACAGACATCACAAAATTATACGTTTCCAACAGTATTACACCGACAGACATCCCCTTGCCATCTGTTGGCAACAGGATGATTCCGATAAATATCCCCTAAACCAGTGTTTCCCAAAGTGAGCAATATCGCCCCCTAGTGAGCGATGAAATGGTCGAGGGGGCGATAGAAGCTACGGATTTAACATAAGCTACTATGTTATAGGAACTAAGATACTAACTATACCAAAAACTAACTAAGATACCAACAATACAAAGAACTAACTAAGATACCAACAATACAAAGAACTAACTAAGATACCAACAATACAAAGAACTAACTAAGATACCAACAATACAAAGAACTAACTAAGATACCAACAATACAAAGAACTAACTAAGATACCAACAATACAAAGAACTAACTAAGATACCAACAATACAAAGAACTAACCAAGATACTAACTATACTAAGAGAACTAACTAAGATACTATTGGTTCACTTGAATTGAGGGGCGATGAGAGAAAAAAAATTCTGAAGAAAGTGGGGGGGGGGGCGATGGAATGAAAAGTTTAGAAAACTATGTCCTAAACCATCTATTTTTAAGAGGATGACTCCCACAGACATCCCCGAACCACGTTTTCAACAGGCTGACTCCGACTGGCTTCTCCAAATCATCTGTTCCCAATAGGGTGTCCCCCAGATCACCTGGTACAAACAGGATGGCTCCGACAGACACGTTCAAATCATCTGAGATTTGACTAAAAAATGGTCAAATACCTCTTAACATGGGGGGAAAAGTAAAATATCATTAAAAATACTATTTAACAATTGATTTACAAGAAATGTTTTTCACGTATTTTTGATTAAACATGCTATTCTGTGCTGGTATAAAATTTTACATATCGGTAATATTTAATGGCTTTTAAAAAAATGTATTAAAAACAGCTTGCACGCATGATAGAATAACATGACAACAATGTAACCATACAATATTAAAATAAAGAAAACGGTTAATTTCATAAAATATGAACTGAAAGATTGAAATTTCATTGAATTTTAAATTAAATTTTAAATAAAAATGAATCAGACTTTCAAAAATTAAAAAATATATATATATTCTTTATAAATCAAATATTTATGAATGTATCTGAAATCAGTTCATTTTATGAAAAATGAACCGTTTTCTTCATTCCAATTTCAATATTGTATGGTTGCGTTTATGTCATGTCATTTTATTATGCGCACAAGTTGTTTTTAATGTATTTATTTTGAAAATTTTTAAAAAATAAGGTATTAAATATATGTAAAATTTTACACCAGCATAGGATAGCATATTTGATCAAAAATATGTGAAAAAAATTTCGAATACATCAATTGTAAAATAGTATTTTTAATGATACTTTAACTTTTTTCCCCCATGTTAAGGGATTTGTGACTTCTTAAGGAGACTGTTTGGAGTACATTATTTTCACGGTGCATTACTTGTATTACCCATACTGATTGGACATACGCAAATACAACATACGGTAAGACCTAGATAAGTCGTCACCTCATGTTAACGAAAAATTATGACGGCTTAAGCGAAGTGTTGTCAGTTTTAATGTGCAGTATTGTGAAAATCGTATAAAGTAACATAACATTTAATAAAATATCAACTAAAATTACATTATTAAGAAAAAAAAATAGAAATGTTTACCTTTTTAGAGCTATTATTACTTAACTTATTGTGTTAAAATATACTGGTACACTTTGACTTACACTAGTAATTTTTAATTTAGACTAATCACAGCAACTGCTAGAATAGTTAGCTTTTTTTCATAACAGAACTACTGCACATCAATTTTTACATATAGATGAAATTTAATTTTAGTGTTTTAATTCTTTATCAGTAGTTCGTGAAACAACTTCAAGGTAATCTTGGTAGAATTTATCAAAAGGTAATCTTTCACATACTAACTGCAAGGTGATCTCGAACACAGGGTCCACTTTGAGGGACGTGTGGAGGGCCCGGGGAAGAGAAAAGCACACATTAGAAGACCTCAACTTTGGAAAAAAAATGTCTGGTTTTTCAACAAGGGTAATTTGTATAAATTTGGAGCCCGAAATTAGTGGGGGGCCATGCAGAAATCAGGTCTTGCTCGAACAGTCCTTAATATTTCAAAAACTTTAGTTGGCAAATGAACTTCCCCAGTGTAAAACTTTCGTTACTTGAACTGTTCCGTTTTGATACATAAGACTTTTATGGTGATTTTTAAGCATATGGCAATGCTGTTAACAAGCATTGTTTTTTTTTACAATAACAAACTATTTTTTTAAAGGAAGCCATAGAAATTATCTGTTTATCTCGAACTCTTTCATGGAGACTAGTTAACTGAAATTAGCGACGAGTAAACGAGGGCTAAAGAACATTGTTGTCTATTAAAGCTGGACAAGCCTGAAGAAAAACGACGACTTAACTAGAGTGACGATTAACGACGCTTTACTGTACATATATATATTTTACAGAATGTCATACTGCGAGTACTCAATACTCAACGTAATTGCATGTATGTGCACACTTATAATATTTTCCCTAAGAAGCGAATTGAAATTACAGGCAAAAGTTGATGAAAAGGTCGAGATTTTTTTTTAATGTCTCACGTGCCCGTACAGTTGCCGAGGCATGTCCTTCACCCAAGGACATATAGAGACATACGTGTATGTCCGAACAGGCGTCACCGATCACGACAAAGAGATGAAGACAAAGAAGTAATTGCTGCCCCGACCGTCAAAATGCACTCAATCGATACCACGATGTCACGAACACGTAATCGATGTCCGAAGTCTGATACAAGAAGAAGAAAGAGCTTGTTAAAACAACATCTGTATTGAGAAAGGAAAGAAGGCAACATCAATATTTGTGCTATTTCTTTGCTATTTTTATTTTGTGTGCCATGCGATTTTTTCCCAATGTCCATCATCGGTTTATTTCAAAGATTCTTTAGTGCACATTACTACGTGATGTTCCGAGCGAGATATTTCTATATTCGTATTTTTTTCGTGACACTTCACTTTTGGGATTTTTTTTTCATATCCGGACTCCTGTGTATTCTACAATTTCGCAGGTTATAATTGCAATTTTTTTAAACTTTTCCAAAACTTTAATAGTTTCGGGGTGTGTTCTGAAAATTATCCAGGACATTATAGTTTCAACGGGTTTTTCGAACTTCCCTAGTTACTATGTTTTACATACGTTCTGAAGCTCTCCAGGTTATACGTTCGTTTTATGCCTTTCCAGACTCTTACGTTTGTTTAGATGTGCTCTGGAAATTTAAATATTTCAAGTGTGCCCTAGAAATTTAGAAAACTTTCAACGTTTAAGGTGGGTTCTGGAACTTTCCTGAAATATTCACGTTTTAGATGTTTTTCTAAAACTTAAAGGTTTCACGTACAATCTGTAATTTCCCTAAAACTTGGCGGATATTCAGGTATAATACAGTACACAGATAAGTACAGTAATGTACTTATCTGTGTAATTTTCCTAAAACTTAAAGGTTTTAGGTATGATCTGTAATTTCCATGAAACATCACGTTTTAGATGAGTTCTGGAACAAGTTTCAAGGGTATTCTACAACTTTGCTAAAACTAGTTTCAGATGCATCATTTTTAACTTCATAGGTTTTAGATGCGTTCTCGGGCACCGCACATGATCTAGATGAGTTCTGGAACTACATAGGTTTCACAGATACGGTATTTTTAATATACTTTTCAGGTTTTTCGTTTTTTTTTTTGTAGATTTTTAGATAAGTTATTTATCTATTTTTTTATTTTGCAGGTTTTTAGAGCGCTCTTTATTCATTAGGTTCTAGATGTGTTCTGGAACTACACGGGTTTCATATGCATTTTTGTTTTCTTTACAGGAATCAAGTGTATTATAAAAATCTATAGATTTTTTTTTTCATTTCCCCCACGTGGTGAAAAAAAATAGTTACAGAAATACTGAAAGAAATCAGTTCAGAATTGTTGAGAATATTTTCAGAAATGTCAAGAGTAATTTCAGGATTATTAAGAATAATCGTTCATGAAAAAATTTAAGAATTTTTTGAAAAATTAATTTCATAATTAATGAAAACGTTAAATTACTGCGTTTTTTTCAGAATTTATCCGGGAAAATTTCAGGAAGAAGTAAATTCAATTAATGAAAGAAATAAATTCAAAAGAGATAAATTTGAAGAACCCTGTTTAATAACTGAGAATACAATGGTATGATTTTGTGGCCCACGGGTTTAGGGAAAAGTTCAATTTGGTCAGGATTCTGAAAAGTTGGAGACACCTGCTATAGCAGCTCTCATGTATATTACAACAGGCATAGGAAAAAGATGAATTGGATGATCATTTTGTATAAAATTAGGTGGCTGTTGATCGGCAGAACCAAGTTCGATCGGCATATTTTGCCAAGCTTGGCTTTCTTAATAACTTCAGCACTTATTTGTAAATGAAAGGCGTTTTTTCCAAGATTACTACAAAAGATTTGATTGCGTCAGAGAGATAAATTATATTTCCTTGATAACTGATAATGAGCTCAAATTCTATTCAGTTTCGCGTTTTAATATTTTTGTGTAAAAGAGAAATGCGCATAAACCTTGATTAAACTAGCAACTTCAAGCAAACATTTATTCGCCGTTTCTATTCTACACACAAATATCGGAAAAAATCCATCATAAAAATATGATACCTCTTCTGCCATCTGTCCTATAAAAACCAAACTATCTGTTAAAATTTTCGGGTCAAGTCTGCTGTAGGTTTTAAACTGGTGCGCAGTATCAAAACGGCCTAAATATGTTTTCCGCAAAACCAGTTCTTATTTAAAAACAACAATAAAAACACGTATCAAACTGGTATTTTAACGTATAAACCTTACACTGGTATACAGTAGAAAAATACACAATAAATTGCTCTATACCACTTTCATAAAAGTTTGCACAGATTCCCACATTCTGCACATCTCTCCAATCTCATTTAAAAATTAAGGGGCTTCTCCTCACTCCTCTCTTCCTCAGACGAGATGTCCTCCATAAACTCTTGCCGTTTCGGGCAAAGGAGATATATCAGTTAGTTCATCTACGGTCAATTCCTGGATATTCAACGACTCGTTCTTGAATGTCATCCTCATGCACCTCCAGTCCCATAGTCTTCCCCAAAGAAGCACAATCTCTTCGACAAATGCTGTCTCCTGATCATGAGCTAGGCCCCCCTCCTCAAAGTCGCGTTCAATAATGCAATAAGCCCAGTTTTCTACAAGCAGAATAAAGAAGAAAAAACAAGTTAAGTGTACATATGTGTGCGGTTACAGTGTTACATCTAGTTTCGTATCGTAAACAGTAACGCATGCACGTGTTATTTTTTCGAGTGAGGCACGCTGACCGAAAAATGTAGGGGAGAATATTATCCACAATTCCCCGTTACGAGTGTGGACGAAAGTGGAAAACTATCAGCTCAGTTGTGGTAAATTTTCTGTGGCCCAATTTTCGTTCGTTATGCGAATTACTCGTAAACCGAATCGCTCGTTAACCGAAGCTCGACTATGCTTCGAAAAGTCGAGTTCGGGATGGAACGGTAAATTTACTTTTCCGTGGCTATAAACTGGGGCTGCGAATGGTGAAAAGAGCCGAAAGGAATGTTAACAACAGACCAGATCCCTATGCCATAATATTTTAATGTCTCGATAACTTCAGGAAGCTTCTGTATATATTCCTATTGGAATTCTCGATATCATTTCTATCCAAGTTGTATTCACGTAGTCATAGGTACGGATGAAATAACAATACATTTTCCAAGGGAAAATAAATAAATATGTAAGGTAAAGAAAGCAATTTCTTATATATCTTCCCTCTTTCATGACATTGAAACCATTTTTGTTTTTTCATATCACGTAACTGCCTCAACATGACATGGCTCTAGAAGAAAAGTAATTTCGAGAGTTACGTCACGGGACTTCTCTTTCTCTCGCTCTTACGTAACGTCTTTTCATTTTCTCCCGATCCGGGAAAAAAATCCTCGAAGTAATATCAATAATATTGAAAAAAAAAATGTAGAGGTGAAAAAGAAAGATTTATGCTGCCATCTGTAGAACAAAAGATACAACGGGAAATCACAGCGTGGTATACACTAAAATTGTAATTCAATATTTTCAATCGAACCCAGAATTATATTCCAGAAAACTAATACATAGATGTTTGAATTTAAAATACATCTGGGGAATGAGATTTTCCCATCGTTAGCGTGGGAATCTGATATTATAGCTTATGATGTTGTGTACCCTTTATCTTTTGTTACTTAAAGTTGCAAGAGAGTTTTGCTCTGTTACTTGAAGCTTTCTGCAGCTTTAACTAACAAATTTTTTATAACGCCTCTCGAACCCTTCGAAGTACCGAAGCACCAAAACCTAATAGGAGATCTAGAAAGTACAAAAAAAAGTCCTGAAAAATTTTAGAACGCAACTAAAATGTGTAAATTTTTCAAGACGTTCTAGAAAAAGCTATTGCGCTACCTGAACATTCTTAAAAGTTTTTTGAAAAACAAAATTTTGAAAAATTGTGAAACATTACTAAAATATGAAAATTTTTCACAAGTACATTGTTCATAAACTTCCCCTGAAATCTACAAAGTTTCACAACACACTGAAATTTAAAAAAAAATGATCTGGGAAATTTAAAAATATCTTGAAAAATTCTGGAACACGAGTGAAATATGGGAATTCCCCATAATCCCTCTGAACGTCTATTATCCCTCCGAGTCCCAGAACGTCTTGAAAAAAATCTGAAACCACTAAAATATGAAGATTTTAAAAAGTTCTGGAAACTGAGTATTATGTCCCTTCCCCTAAACCCAGAAAGATTCGGAACAAATCCAAACTCTGAAAAGGATCTGGAAAGTTTAAGAACATCTTAAAAAATTCTGGAACACAACTAAAACATGAATTTGTTTTCTCAAAAAGGTCTGGAAACTATCAATTAAAATCCCCCTCAAACCCAAAGAGTTCTAGAACACACCAAACACAGAACACACCAGAAAAAGATCTGGAGAGTTTGAAAACATCTTGAAAAATTCTGAAACGCAACAAAAATATGGAAATTTTCTATAATTTCCCCTCGAGCTCAAGTTCCAGAACACATCCAAACCCTTAAAAAAAGAGGATTTGGAAAGGTTAAGAACGCATTTAAAAATTCTAAAATTCAAATAAATTTTAAAAATTCTCAAAAATTTCAGGAAATTGTCTATACCGCTCCGCCACCAAGAACTTCACGAAACCCACATAGTTCCAGAACACATCAAAACCTAGGAAAAAAAATCTGAAATGTGTAAGAACTTAGAACAAAACAAAAACATGGGGATTTATGAAATGTTCTGGAAATCGCCCCTATAATTCCTCCCCCCACGAATGTTCCGGAACACAACTAAAGAAAAAAAATCTTTTTTTAGATCTGAGAAATTTGAAAAATTCTGAAACAAAATTAATATAAAATAACATAAAAATTTGGAAATTTATTACAACCTCCCCCATCCCCCTGAAACTCTTCAAGTTCCAGAACGCATCCAACGATTAAGAAAAAAGGTTTGGAAAGTTTAAGAACGTCTTGAAAATTCTAAAACAGAATTGAAATATGGAAATCTTTCAAAAAGTCCTGGGAATTTTTTACAACCTTTCATTAAACCTAAGAAATTCCAGTTTCACATCCAGAACCTTAAAATTGATCTAGAAAATTTAAGAATACATTCAAAAAAAAATACTGGAAAACAGCTGAAATATGGAAGTATTTTTAAAAAAAAGATCTAAAAATGTTCTATAGCACTACAGAAACTTGCAAAATATTTAGAAAATTTCCAGAACACCTTGAAAACTTCAGTAACACTGGCTAAAACAAGGAAAATTCCAGAACAACGTCAGATTTCCAGAAAGTTTTGGAACGCACACGATTCTAAAACAAATCTCAAAGCTAAACATACACGGTTTACAACGGTGAACTGATTGTGGATTGGGAGCGCAAGTTCTTATAACTGTCTCATTTGCATATTTCCACCGAAGTCACTAGTACCAGTGCCCCTTATTGGCAGGTTTTTCAGTTTTTTTTCCTGTCCGATAAAAAAATTCCGGTGGCCTACCGATGCCAGCATTGCAAACCATTTTTTATTTCGGTTATTTTTCAAGGTTTTATTCATCTTTAAAGTTTCTACGGACGTTTTGCCCACCCTGTATATACAGTTGAATCCCGTTTTAACGAGCTCCAAGTGACCGTATAAATCACTTCGTTATCACGAAATTTCGTTATAAAGGAATTCCAGGTTATTTAAAAATGTCCCTACGTAAACTTATCTGGGGGATTAGGAAAGTGCTTGTTAAAACGAGATTTCCTCTATAACGGTATTCGTTAAAACGGGATTTGACTGTACTATAATTTTTTTAATCACCCTAGTTGCTTTAGCGTTCATGTATATACATATGGCTGTTAGAGAGCCCTCTATTCTGGCAATTTTTAGAGATTGTTTTCTGTTTTAGAAGAGTGGCATCTCTTAAGCGCATATGGTATCGATCCAACTATCAGCAAAATGATGGCTCCAACTTATTTTATGCCAACCTTGCATACGAGGGTATAGATTCTTTATGGATGTATTCATACAAGAAGTAAATGGATTAGGCTGAGTTTTGGTAAACATTTTACCTTCTCAGAGTATGAGAAATGATGGTTCTCCCTGAACATAAATACGCATCTCTATTTCGAAGTAACGGGAAAAAAAGAAAGCATTTCTTCAGGAATATTTGAGTAGAGAAATGAGGAAAAAATTCAGATTTTTAACAATATTTTATACATATATTCATGGGTAGGTATTAGATTCAAATTTTCGATTTCCATAAGAATGGTTATTTTCGTTTTCTTCTAGTTGATAGGATTCAAATCATATCTTATAATAGTTTTCTAAGGATGAGGACTTTTTCAAGCTCCGAATTCGAATCTGGTGTAGGGAAAATGATGTGTTCGTCTAGACCAGAAGTCTTCAACCTCTTTTTTTTCATGAGTACCGAGCACTGTCTCTGCGAATCACTACAAGAGCACCGATACGTCATTCAAACAACACATGATCCGTTACAGCACAAACGAAGAAAGAGCTATAACACTATTTTTTAGATGAGCGTGGAATGGAGAAAGGAAAGAAAAGAAAAAGAGAAGAAGAGAAAGAATGTGTGAGAGTGGGAAGAGAAGTTTTTTCATAGATAAATCAATCAAGCGCGAGATGTGATGAGTAGCCAATTGTTGTCATTTTTAACAATTTTTTGTGGCTTTAATAATTGCACTCCACCGCTTTTTTTGTGTGTGTTTCTGGGTGAGATGAATGTGTTTGAATTTTTGTCATAATGTCTTTTAGGACGACACCTTGGAAACATTTCCTCATAGTCAAATTCGTTTATTCTAATGCGTAGCTGTGACAAAATGACACAATCACTGAGACCCGTCAATTCACGGGACATGCCGGTCACCGTGAGGAGTTTTTTTCCGTCACAATCCGCGCATTTCCATCCCGTAGTTCGAAAACCAACTTCGTCTGACAGTCACCGTGCTGGTCATGAGGGGTTCGAACTCATCATGCAGAGCAACGACGACGGTACCCACTAACATATTCGTACAGTTAAGGAGAAAATAGCGGAAACCATTTTTATAAAATGTCTAAATCAGGGCGTCGAAAATTTTAGACCCGCGGGTGCTCAAATTCAGCTTTATACAACGATTTTTGACCACCTGAATTAATTCTGATTACGTTTGGCTCCTACACAAATCCTCTAAATTTCAGATTTATGTTCTTCAACCCTTTCTCACCTTCATAGTATAAATTTACTAAACTGAAGGTACGCATAACAGATAGATAGAAAGAATCGCTCACAACCCCGGACTGATGCAAAGCACCTTACTTCCGTTACCTCAAAAGAGGCAGAGTTGTGTCGGAAAAGTTAGCAAACATTTATAGTGATGGCTCCCCTTGCTCGCTACGGTTTGACTACCGTATAGATATATCCCGTGCACCCCAAGGTGGACATATTGAGCACCTTTAATTTGGTTTGTAAAAAAAACTTTGACTAACCATGTAATATATAACTAAACTTAAGTGTCTATGTCCAATATTTTTCGTAATATATTGGACGAAAATTCTGTGAAATTTTAATTCGATGACATTGTAATATTTTATACCGCCCCTCAACGGATTCTTTTTCACGAGAGCCAAAGGGAAACGTTTCCGGAGAAAAAAGACGAAAATTCTGTGAAATTTTAATTTTATGTAATATTTTATAGCGCCCCTAAAGAGATTTATTGGAAGAAGATATTTCATACTTTGCCTGGATTGTGTTTAGGCATTCTATAGAATGACTAGGCATAACCGGTATTTCATACTTTGCCTGAAACGACCAGGCATTGTATAGAATACAAGATTCATCGAAAGACTGGTTATTTGTGGAGATGAAGATTACAAGGAAGAAAATTCATCACTGCCCCCCACGGGGACCCGAACCCCGGTCTCTCGCTTGCCGGACGAGTGCTCTACCATCTAAGCTATGGAAGCAGATAGAATATTTCAACCTTGGAGCGTATATATATGTTGAAAGGCACCGTACATGGACGGCGTCAACAATCAACTAATAGCTCGTGAATGACAAAGGCCAACCATATGGTCATATGCATATAGAAACGTCCTCTCCACTTGTCAATACAAGATTCATCGAAAGACTGGTTATTTGTGGAGATGAAGATTACAAGGAAGAAAATGCATCACTGCCCCCCACGGGGACTTTCTCCCCCGCGATGAATTTTCTTCCTTGTAATCTTCATCTCCACAAATAACCAGTTTCTCAATGAATCTTGTATTGACAAGTGGAGAGGACGTTTCTATATTGTATAGAATGCCTAGGCATTCTTTGGAATGCCGGTAGAATGCCGGATTTCATACTTTGCCGGTAACATATGCATTTCAAATCGGCTGATTCTTTTTGAAACACCCTGTACATTCTTTCCAAAGTCGAAATTATTTTTAAATGTTGATTGATGTGAGATCTTGGCATTTGATCACCGATACCTGAGCGGGATTCCCTCAGGGAGGAAGACACCCTTAAAGAACTCTTTCAAGGGTGTGGCATTCACCGAGCTCTTCTATCGATCATATATTAAATTCATGGTGTGAATAATAAAAATACTAGGGTCGATTTCGGGGCCTCCGGGCCTTGTTACTTAAGGAATGGGGGAGGACATTTGAAGACAGGTGCTCCTCCGAATCACACCACATGCTTCATTTGATTCAATTTCAGCTGATTTCGAGATCCACGTGACGGTAAAAATTCGCATTATCTCTTAAATTTCTTTGTCATTTCTAGCAGAAACGAGGAAGGATCATCGAGGTGGAATATTCCGGAAGAGGAAAATCTCTTACTCGGCGGAAAATTGCAAAAGAGACTCTATATACCAACTTCTCCTCGACTCAGATCTGATTATACAAGCTGAATGAACAAGTGCCGATTTGAACGAGAGTCTGGTATCGACCAATATAAGAGATTACCTGGCTTCGAATGGCAACATACACTTTTCATTCCTCAAGTATGCGCTTCCTCAAATAGCACTTCAATAAATCCTTCCCCCCCCCCCTCCCCCCACAACTGACGACGTCAGTTCTAGTCTAGAGCCAATTATCTCGTAACAGATTGCTGACTGTTCGGAATTTTCAGATTAAATTTTTTGATTATGCAAATACTTTTAAAATGTTACGTCATCAGCTGAAGCTATCGTGGATTTTCTTTTTGTTGTGATGAAAAACTACGTTAGTGAAAATTAATATAAAATATATTATGTGTATATATATACATTTTTTTAAAATAAGAAAGTATTCAAAATTTATATGGATGGTGTGGTGCATAATATAATCACTTATCTCGAAAATACTTGTCAAATTAGTATTGCGGGTATCACACTATCATACCCAGTGAAATAATAATTTCATGAAATCACTCAATGTTGAAATTAAGTCATTGTGATCGCAGATGCGTCGAACAGGCCAAAAAAGTAATTATTAAAAGCTAGCAGGTTGGCAATACGAAATCTCATCGTCAAATGGCTCTGTTGGCGCCATACGATACCACCTAGTATTATATAGTCGACTATAAAATAGTGTTCTTCAACCATTTTTCTACTTCGGGACCGCAAAAAACATTGTGGAGGAATTTATCCCAGTATTTTCCCATTTTGAGAGAGAATGAGGTTATTGAGTTGAGAACCGCTGCTGCCATCTAACAAATGAAAACAAAACAACCTGATATAATACGTGAAATATAATATTGATTATTGAATTTTACGGCGCCGGCGCGTGGGAATGAAAAAATTAGTTTGAAGAAAGAAAGCATTTTTTTTTTTCATGATGTGTGCCAGAACACCTGTTACTATGTTTTCATGTTTGCTGCAGAATGTCAGCAATTCTTTTTTGGTGTATGGAATATGAATGAAACTGAAAGTAACAGGTCAAAGATATATATTTTGCGATATACATTTATTTTTTTTAATTTTTTGAAGATGTCTCAGCAGTGGTTCCAGTGTAATAAGAATATGTTGGACAGCAATATAACGAGAGAAAAATCTCTAAGCTCGGACTCGCTCCTGCCATCTATAGAATGGAAAAGAAACTATTCGTTATAATTCTTCTAAGAAAATTGGTTTTGGTTTTAAACTGTTGTGCAGCATGAAAGTGAACAATATAGGTATGATACCGTATTATTGATACAGGCCTACAGTCATATAAATGATTATATCGCTGGAAAATGCTGTTCATAATATAGGCACCGTAGAAGAATGATGGCAGCTGCGGCTTGTTTTTTATGATGATGTTGTTCGCAATAATGTTTATCGAGGCGTGAATGCGAGCCGATCCCCCTGTTAAACAGTATCGTCACAGATAATAACAGACATACAGCGATATAATCATTCAATCATTACACGTCACTCATAGTTTGAAAGAAATTTATGGCAGATGGCAGCACTATAAGAAGACCGCTGTAGTGGTAGAGTTGTCATAGTGACGGAGTCGCATCGTGAGGATGCGGGTTCAAACACCACCGTCGCCGCAGTGGTGGTCGGCTGGAGTTGGTTTTCTGCGGTTCCTAACTTCGAGGCGCGAATGCGAGCCGATCTCCCCTTTATACAGTCTAGCCGCAGAGAGCAACAGGCCTACAACGTTACAATCATTCATTCATTACACTTCACTCACTATGAGTTGAGAAAAAAAACTCATAGTTTAAAAAAAATTGATTGCAGATGGAAGCACTACACACAACGAGTATTGCACAGAAACAAACTTCACGGAAGGTTCACTATACATACACACGCATTCCAACATGTACCAATTCGTTAGAAGATCCGCAGAGGAACATGGACGAGATGCATGTCTGGTTTAGTAGTAGCACTATAAGAAGCATTATAGAGAAACAAACTTCACGTTAACTTCTGAACACATACACGCGCATTTCTCAGCTTGGCCCTGGTCTTGGACCACCTGATAAAATCCCTTCATTAAGCCAGAGCGGCGGGTCATGATCTGGTTAAGAGGAGGAGGTATGATAACGTATATTACTTCTTTTAATGCTGCTCACCGGTGTAACTGTTATACTTCATGGTACCTGTTGGATGTTTTCCGCAAGATTTCATGTTGAAATTTTCTATTTACGTGGCTGGCGCGTTGTCGCTGAGATATGAAACCGATTCCTCTGTCCGATTTTTATTACTGAAACGGCTGAACAATATTTTTCTTTTCACATGAATATAAATATCAAAAGTGTTCTTCTTTTACCCCGCGATTATGCAGCTTCATAATCAAGAGAATACTTTAAGAATTTGGTGAAATGCTTCGCGGACCAGCACCGGGTGCAGAACACTGGAAATAAATCATCCTGGCTCGTGAGAGATTGCGCAAGACCTCATTGGATTGGTACTAAAGCCGGGTTTTTCTAGGAGCAGGTTTCCTATGCCGCGTGCAACGTGATTCGCCCAGCGCGACACGCCGTCCACTCACCAGTAAGAAACGCAGCACGACTGTTTTCCTACAGAGCGCAATACGCCTGACGATAGCGCTTTACGTCAGGCGTGATTGGCCGACTGCTTCTGGAGGAGTCAAATGCGTCTTTCGCCGCGGTTTTGCCGATATTCTCTTCACTCTTGCGTGTTTTCTTTTCCTTCCCTTCAAACCGGAGCACGCAGACGATAGAGTAGCTGATGCCAAAGCCATATACTTTATACAGCCGCCCTGATCTGATGCGCCTCGCTAGGAAAACACAAACGCGTAGCGTGGTTATGTAACACGTTTCTGTCGGCGCTAAATAGTCTAATTCGGTTCACTGTGCGCAACAAACCTATTCCTAGGAAAAACCCGGCTTTAATTTGTATCTGCATCTCATATACATTTGTGTGAAGGATTTCTAATGAATTGTTGCGTGTCGGAAAATGTATGTCCATGTGTGTTTTTCACTAACGTATATATTGATAAGAAACAAAATGTAATGGTAAATGATCGACTTTCAGGCGCTTAGAGTGTTGCCATTATCATCCGAATTGTAAATAGAAGTGGCTGACGTAAGGAGTGTTTATTTGTGCGATTTATTTCTCTGTGGAAAAAAAGTTTCTTTCAAGAGGGAAGCGGCTTTAAAATTCACTCCTTTATATTTCGCCAATCTAAATGAAAGTCAACTGCAACCGACCGTCACTGCGCCATCAGCAGTGATTGAACCTGAGCCGTGTCGACTGGAAACCACAAATACCTACACGACCCATGCGGTGGCTCAGCCCTTCCCTTAAAAGCGATTAATCGTTTCTCAACGCGTTGTTTCACAACAGCAACCAAAGAGAAATGGTAGCCAATTCGGTACTACCACCATTGCGAAACGCGATTGTGGTTGGCAGAGGATGTTGTTCACCGACAGTTGCTGTTATAACGGCGTCATCTGTCGGTAAGGTTTTATACTCTTGAGAGGACAACCTGCAATAAATTTTGCAGCTTGTTCCACACAAATCTATATATATACTTCCCTAATATTACTTCCTCTTTTCACTGAACATTCTGCTGATATTTCTCTCAAAAACCATCAGTTTATTTCAGGATACCATTCGTGATGCCATTCCATTGCATCTGTGATTATTAGTAAATTTTATGAGTGTTTTTAAGATGTCACCTTTCCTTCGAACCGAGCACAACTCCGGTCTATCACCATAGGCAGTTCACTATTGAGTGAGTTATGCCAGATAAGATGCCACCTCCCAAAAAATTCGAGAATCAAAATAATTCGTCAGAAAGATACAGTATCCGCACAGCTTTCGATGAGGTAAGAGCTGTTTTTTTCGCTCTCGCCAAAAAGTGCCTGGGTTTTCAGTTTTCTAAACAAATTTTCAAGGAACTGGGACTCTCTTTCGAGCTCAGACTTTATACGCACTCAGACTGTTAGATACACACACTCGTACTTCCAGCACAACTCACTCGGTAGTAAATTGCCCATGGCGATAGACAAGAGTTGTGCATGGTTTGAAAGAAAGTAGAGAATATTTCCAGCTCAAACCGACGTCCATTTTCAGAAAAACTGATTTAAGGATTTGGCATGAAGTATATATAATAATAAATCATACAGGGTGCCCTGAAAGAATTAACGCGGTCTTTATCTCAATCAACCATCCGTCGTAAAGGCGTGACTCCAATTTAAAAAAATGCTCAACAGACGTTCAAAAATTACCCTATACTAGTTTTAAGAGTGAAAATACATTGTGCCACAAAATAAAGAATTTACATTCTAATATAGCCTCCTCCCCCGCACAGAGATATTTGAGTTCTCAAAATGGAGGCAATTTGGAAAAGAACAGCGCTAAATACGGAAAAACCGTTTCACCCTCATTTAACGCTGTTCTTTCAGAAATTTCTTCCGTTTTTCGAATTCGGATATCTCAGCTTGGAAACATGGGAAATTTTTTTTTTTTGGTTGGCACCAAAGAATAAATCCACAATAATTGTCTAATGTCCATCGAGAGATCATAGTACGCTGATTTGAGTTCAAACACATATGAGAATTGTCGTATCGGTGCTCTTGTAGTGATTCGCAGAGACGGCGGTGCTCGGTACTCATGAAAAAAAGAGGTCGAACACTTCTGGTCTAGACGAACGCATCATTTTCCCTACACCAGATTCGAATTCGGAGCTTGAAAAAGTCCTCATCCTCAGAAAACTATTATAAGATATGATTTGAATCCTATCAACTAGAAGAAGAAGTTGGAGTGACAGGGCAACAACTTTCTAATTAGAAGTCAGAGAGAAGGGGAGGGGGCGTTTAAAAATTTTAAATTTTTTATTTTGTAACACTGTATTTTCACTCTCAAAACCGGTACAGGGTAATTTTTTGAACGCCTGTTGAGCATTTCTTTTAAATTGGACTCATACCTCTACGATGGACGGTTGATTAAGATAAAGACCGCGCCAACACTTACGGGGCACCCTGTATAATATATAGTATATATTATACAATATGAATGAATGAATGAATTGAAAAAAAAATGGTTCTGGTCTGGTGTCTCCCAAACGGTCATATCATGAAAAATTCAACTACATTGAATTAAAATATTTTTTAAAAATTTCTAATTTGATTTCCATTTCATGTTTCCCGTTTGTATAACATTTGTACGATCGTAACTTCGTGAATAATAAGTCGTAGCTCCATATCTCATCATGAAAACCCGTAGAATTACTATATTGTTTAATGTTTCGGGATAGCGAGATCCTGAAGAAAAATATGATTTTTATACATTAATAATTTTCTAAAATAAGATATATAAATAATATATAGAGTTATCACCCGTAGATAAGTTTCTTACTTAGATCTCTGTAAAATATATCTTCTAACTATGGTAGTATCGATTGGGGGAAAAGGGGAGCAAATGTATAGTGGGTTCGGCGACTTGCGTAGAGATGTCTCAGTTTGTCCAATAGCACGGTCCGGTTGTGGCCAACGACGTCATCTAGAAATTTCCATCATTTTCTAGTACATTCTTTGTATGTTATTTTATGGGCGGAAAAACTTCTTGAGAGCTTTTCCGCTTTTTTTTTAAATTCCTGGCTTATTCCGGTGTTTGCATGACCTGGTTTATCCCTGAGATTATTATCTACGAATATTAATGAGGTATTTCTTTCGATTATCGTGGGAATGTAATTAGTTTTTTGGGGATTCTCCATTGAGGAATGCTGATTAGATTCATGTAATGAGATTTTCCATGCGGATGTTATGTCATAAAGTGATGGTCAGTGGATAGTAATGTTGTAAAGTTAGGTTATGATCATGATATTGAACTTTCTTTTGCATATTGGTAGATGGGATTCAATTAGAATTTGTTTTTCCTTTTGTGAGAATAGACTACTCGTTGTATATAATCAAAGTTGGAGTGTTCTGAGCTGCCTACAGCATTAAATACCCATCAGAAAATATAGAAACGTCAAAAACGTCACAATGAATGAACTATGAGAATTTTCAACTTCCCCCCCCCCCTCAAAGTTTTTTTAAGGGGATACGGGATGGACAAATCATGAAAATGGCGAAATGTTTTTTATTACGCAAACAAATAGCGAAATATATTGCGCTATTTGCGTAAAATAGTTTTCAATAAACTGCTCGCATTAAACTCTGTTCGAATGCGATTTTCGTATTCAAAAAATCAAGGTTGGCACATACGGGAAATAATGTCTCCATTTCAAGTTTTCTCCGAGTTTGTTTTGAGTTACAAACTGATATTCAAAATGTCCGTTGTGAACCAAACTTCATTCTATTTGCTATAAATTTTACACTCGTAGCTTTTTATGACCTATTTGAGGTAACTAAGCATCCACTTCTAAATTCATCAATATTTTGTTGTTGATAAAAAATTGTCATTTGGTATTTTTTTTTCTCACATATCCTTCGACAAACCTAAAATGCATGCTTATAATCATTTGATCATTTTTGTCGCACCATTGTCATTTTCTGCACACGAGGACAAATTAGACCGGGACCTACAATATGCATGCTTATAAATGTTTGCGTGTATCTTTTGCAAGAGCATGGTAAAAAATATGAATGGATTTCATCACAATAGGAAATGCAGGGGGCAGATATAGTTCATTTCAGTATTGCAGTTGTTGTTCAATAAATTATTCATAAAAAATGTTCCAACTAATTTGATTAGATTCACCAAAATGCATTTATTGTGTGTGTTTACGCTATTTAGAAACATATTAGCTGAAAACATTAAAGAAATATAATCTTCACTTTGAACTTCCTTTGTCCCCTTAAATACAATCGGCCAAAAGGCTATGGAAGAACAACCCCCCCCCCCCCCCACAACATCCATTTTAAAAGCGTATCATTGTTTGCTCACCAACAGCTAATGTCATATACTGAAGTGGGGAGGGACGGGGGTGTTACCTCTTCCGTTCAGGAATATACAAAAAAGATGCAAACGACACACACAGTCAATGTTTCCTACAGCAGTCACACATTTTGCTGATTCCTATGGCGAAATCACCTTTGGCAAAAAAGCAACGCTTCCCCGAAAGGGAAAGAAACCTTCTCAGAAGGTAGGGAATGAAAAAAACTTTCGTCTTGTGCTCTAGGAAAAGTAGTAAAACTGACTAGACTGCGTGAACAACTCATTATAAGCGAGGAAAGACGGATCGTAATATTCGCTCTTTTTTTGCTTTTTTCAGTGCAGTTACGAAAATTATTTGGTGTTGACAGTTTTTTGTTAGTATAGTGCGGAAATTGCGAAAAATGATGCTATCAAAATTGTGCGCAAGCGTCCTCCTTTTTCAGTTGTCAAATCTGGTAACCC
This sequence comes from Pholcus phalangioides, assembly GCF_987345545.1. Taxonomy (NCBI): domain Eukaryota; kingdom Metazoa; phylum Arthropoda; class Arachnida; order Araneae; family Pholcidae; genus Pholcus; species Pholcus phalangioides. The sequence goes on from NW_028301605.1 coordinate 24,395,146, forward strand.
CAAGCATTTCACATACACAGACTTCACGTTAAGTTCACAACACGCACATTCAAACTTGTAATAATTCGTTAGAAATTCCGCAAAGGAATATGTACGAGTTATACATGTGTGTAGTTTATTTGATAAGGAAGGGGGGGGGGGTTATTACCTTATCAAATGTATGGCCGAATATAATAATACATTTTTGGAGTGAAACAATCAAATGGATTTCTAGGAATCATGTTTCAAAAACTGAAGTTAAAAATAGCATATTCTTCGTAAAACACGCTTAACTTTTTTAACAGATTGCTTGTGTGTAAAAACGAAATACTAAAGTCGGCGTAATATCGGTTCTAAGTATCATGCAAACAAAACAAGTTCTGTTTTGGAATCGCAAGAAATGGGGCTTTCTTTAAAAAATATCGATATTTCAACCTTCATTCAAATATCGAGATGCCGTACGTGCGACGCCAATAGCTCATACCCAGCCCCCTCCATCATTGCTGTGCTAATTAAGGAAAATTGATACCTTTAACGTGGTGGAATACTACTATCTAATAGAAATGTCCTTAAGAATAGCATTTAACAATTGATATACTTCTGCAATACTTCGATTTTTTAAACGTTCTTGATTGTATGAGAAATCTTAAGTTTGCATAACGTTTTATATATCTTGAATTCTTAATTTTTGTAAATTTTCAAAAGAAAACCCCATTAAAAACAGCTTGCGCGCGCATGAAATTTAATTTTTGAATTTTAAAAAAATTTAAATTTTTTAAATAAGATGCATTCAATGAGATCTCAACATTTTGCTTCATTTAATGAACTTAATAGTTTCCTTTATTTAGAATTAATTTTTATCCAATTACATTGATGTCGTGGTATTTTATTATGCACTCAAGCTGTTTTGATGTTTTTTTCTTTTAAATTTACAAAAAATTAATTATCCAAGATTTGTAAAACTTTATACCAGCATAGAATCAAGAACATGTGCAAAAAAATATATATAAATCGATAGTTATACATATATAAAAAAATGGTAGAAAATCATTCTATTATAGAGCATAGTTTTACACCATGTTAAGAGCCGTATTCACCGACATGGTTTAAACTGTAGTCACAATTTTTGGATAAGGGGCCGTTCAAGTGTTACGTAACCAAATTTTTAGCCATTTTTGACCCCCCTTGTTTGACCCCCCCCCCCTGTCAGCAAAAGTCAGCAAAACTCTGACCCTCCCCCCTCCCCTTGTAAGCAAAATTTCGTCATCAGCTCTTTCCCTCTGAATCCTAACGCATATTGGTGGGATCAGAGACGTACATGGTGGGGGGGGGGGGGCTTGGGGGCCCCCTCCCACGATCAAAAAAATTTTTAATGCAAAAAAAACCCCATTTTTTAGTTGAAATGTCGGAAGAAAATGTCTTTATATGTTATTAAATCAATTTCTATTAATTTCAATGTTATTTGAAGTCTATGAACGCAAAATTTATTTTTAATAAATTCATTGCGACCCACCCTCTATAAGCCATACAATGATGAATCGCCTAAAGGCCCTTGGCCCGCGGATCAAGTATGGCACAGGGGGGGTTATCTGAAGCGGCCTGCCCTCCTCAAACCTAATTTTGTAAAAAAATGAACTAAGCGACACATTTACAGATCGCTTAAGTGTCCCGTTGTACAATTCCAGAACATTTAAGGGGCCCGTGGCACATTTTCAGATTATTTAAGTGATCCGCGGTGACTTGAGTGATGCGTGGCACAGTTCCAAAGAACTTAAGTGGCCCGGACACATTTCCAGATCACATGGATCCGCGAAAAATTTAGAGATCACTAAAGCGGCTCTGTAGGGCACTTATCAATAGGGGGATGTCACTTCAAGTGCCCACAAACTTGCCGCTGTGGTGGTCGTGAGGTCATAGTGAAGGACTCGCATCGCAAGGATCCGGGTTCGAACCCCACCGGCGCCACAGTGGTGGTCGGCCGAAGTTGGCTTTCTGTGGTTTCCAACTTCAAGGCGAGAATACGAGCCGATCTCTCCGTTGAAAAGTCTCGCCACAGAGAGCAACAGGCCTACATAACGTTACAAATATTCAATCATTACACTTCACTCGAAATTTGAAGTATAGATGGCAGCACTGAAATATCAAACACAACACTAGCTAGTCCCACGAAGCTGGGCTGGAAGAGGGCTCGGCAACGGGATAAGTCCGGTGGCAGAGCCCCTGGCGTTCATTCAGTGACCACAAACTATCGAAAGGTTTTTCTCGTTTATGGTGCACCCTTCATAAAGGGTGGTTGATGACGTAAGCATTATCCAAACCTCTTCCCTTGTCATCAAAAGTCAGCAAATCGGAAACCCCCTCCCCCATGATGACGTAATACTTGAACGATCCCTAAGAGATCAACATAGATTTTATAGAAACCTGAATTTATATATAACCAATATATATCCGTGCCGATCTCTTATCAAAGAATTGTGAGTATAGTTTAAACCATAGTTTCCCAACCTTTTTTGTCCCATCGCCCCCTTCTTCAGAAATTTTTTTTCTCCTATCGCCCCCCAACGCAATCTAACCCATAGGATCCTATGGGTTAGATTACCCATAGTTTCTACCGCCCCCCAGGGGGCGTTAACGCCCACGTTGGGAATCACTGGTTTAAACGATGTCGATGAATATTGCCCTTAGAGGCCGTATTCACCAATACAGTTTAAACCAGTGATTCCCAACGTGGGCGCTCGCCCACTGGGGAGCGATGGAATGGTTCGTGGCGGTAGAAGCTACGGGTATAACATAGGATTCTATAGGTTAGAATTGCGTTGGGGGGTGAGGGGAGAAAAATTTTCTTAAGAAGAGGGCGATGGGACAAAAAGAGGTTGGGAAACTATGGTTTAAACTGCGATCGCAGGTGAAAGGATCGAAACGGATTGGTTAAATTGAGGACTTCAATCAATTCGTGTGTGTCGATCGTTTATCCTTTCATCTGCGATTTTAGTTTAAACAATGTCGGTGAATACGGCCGTAAACACATCAACCCATTGCATGCATATTTGGTGTAAGAGAGGGCGGACGACGACAACTCAAGTGCCATCTCACACTACTGTTAACGCTATCAACACGTTTAACGTATATTCGACCAGACCAGACCAGAATTGAACTTTAAGCCGATTCCCAGCCCGCGAGGGCCAACTGCCGGCATAAAAACTGGCCAAGAAGGCCTGTGAAGAAGAAAATGTGTACATGTTTGTAGATAGATATGTGTTTGCATGAATGTGTAGTGTATGTAAAAAGAACTGGTCAAATTGGTGAAAAGTCATGATCTGGCTATAAGCAGGCAAATGTCATCACAGTTCACAGAAGCAGGCAAATGTCATCACAGTTCACAGAAGCAGGCAAATGTCATCACAGTTCACAGAAGCAGGCAAATGTCATCACAGTTCACAGAAGCAGGCAAATGTCATCACAGTTCACAGAAGCAGGTCACACAATCTGCAGCTAGCAACATATATTCGAAGTGGAATGGGGGAAAAAACATCACATGGGAGTCGTGACGCAAAAACCCCAGCTGTAACATCAAAAATGCAATACAGGTAATAAAGTTCTGTTTCAACTCAGTGCATCAGAAATTAATGGGGATTTACTATTGACAAATTTTATGTAAGCAAAACAATCCAAAGTTCAAAAATAGTCTTCTGCTCTTTTTTTTTTTACACCTTTTTCAAATGTACATCATATGCAGGCCAAGTTCAATATGCAAGTTCAATTGGGAAATATATGTACATATACACAAATTCAATAATGAGAAGATACAAATCGAATAGATGCGAATAAATGTCAAAAGTGGATAGATACATAGTATGCAAGTAATGTGAGTATATACAATTGAATGAGAGAATTTATGTATTAAAATAGTATGTATACAATGAGATTTGTAGAAGAAAGCATCTTTACAAATTCTCCCATGTAAGGCGCCCAATTTGTTTGGGCCTCCTATATTTCCTTAAGCAGTCAGCATCATAGTCAACAATTTCCCTCAGATGTTCGAATTGGGAACTAAACATTCGCTCGAATTGATCATTGTTTAATTTCTTAATGTATGTGAATATGTGAGGTATGTCCAAGTCTTGTCTGATGTTTATTCCACGAACAAACCAAGGGGCTCCAACAAATCTTCTGAGTATTTTGTTCTGCATAGTCTGTAGTTTTTTGATATTCGTTTTACAAGCATGCGCCCAAGCTGGCGAAGCATAGAGTAGAGTAGGCCTTATTATGGATTTAAAAAGAATAATTTTGTTCTTTAATGAAAGTTTTGCCTGAGGAAATGTGATGCGATTGAGCATACCCATAATTCTATTAGATTTGTTTATTACATGATCAATGTGTGAAGAGAAAGATAGATTTTTGTTGAGGATACAGCCCAAGTATTTTATTTGTCTAACAGGGCTTAAAGATTGTGTACCAATTTGAAGTCGTCTGTCCGGTATTTTACGACGTCTAGTGAACCATAAAAATTTGCATTTGTCACTATTCAGTTGGATGGCGGATTGATCACACCAATATTCTATTTCATCCATGGTTTCTTGTAAATTGTTGAAGGCCTGATTTGCATCCCTACTACTGCACAAAACTGCAGTCGTCTGCAAATAAAGATATTATGCCATTTTGGGGACAAGGTATGTCATTAATGTATAGCAGGAACAGTTGTGGCCCCAACACACTGCCCTGAGGCACAGAGGCATGAATTTGTTTTATTGAAGAAAGTGTATTTTGAATTTTTACTTGAAAAGTTCGACCTAAAAGATAGTGATAGAAGAATATGACCATATGCGGAGGCATATTATAACGTATATTCGTTTTCCCAGGAACCAATACTCGATATGCATTAATGATAATTTATACTAACTGGTAATAATATGATATTTTCAATACATAAAACATTTAAAAATTTTGACAAACATGTTACCAAGTTGAAACGTTGAATACTCAGAACTGGCTTCAAAGTAAATCTCAGTTGTTTTCATTAGGTACGCCGTACATTTGAGCATTCCATTTTTGTTCTCTCTTGAGCCCATAGATGACGCTGATTTTCGCAATGAAAATATTAGCTATTGTGATCGATGTAATTCAAAATAATTTTAATTTCATTTTTACGTCCGATTTATTCCAGAAGTTTTATTGATGCAATCGATCCTTCATCCGTTTTCAATATAAAAATTATACTTACATTGTTAAATGACAATTTAATTGTTTCCCGCGTAGCCGAATACACCGCCGCATAGGATATTCTCCTCTGGAACACATACAGTAGAGTAGTCCCATTTATCTGACCTTCGCTTATTCGACATTCCGTATTATCCGACGTCCCACCGCCAAAAAAAAAAAAAAAAAAAAACACAAAAACGAACACATAAACCGGCACCAAGAAGTGCAAGTTTCGAGCGTGAGAGTAGTCTTTCCCTTGGTTGCTCCCGACTCTACCTCAACTAATTAGTTACCCCGACTGTACAGTGACGCGCCCTTCTACACTATGACTGTGATAATCAGTATCAAAGAAATTGATGAAGAAATCGTCGCTATTGTCAATTGCAACGACAACGAAATTGAAAATCAAGCATCAACTGTTGAGCCTCACAGTTGAGCCACGCACATGACGGAGTTAGGCTCTGGAAACTGCAATTAAATGCATTGAGCAACAAGAAGCAGTTACAAGAATCGACATAATAATGTTTAAAAAATGGCAAAACTTTTGGCAGTGAGGAAACGGCACTCGTCAGGAGAGAAAGCTGTCTACGATCAAAAACATCTTTAAATCATGACAGGACTAACTTTTTAAGTATAATGTGTTAAACTTCAGAATATTCTGTAAGTGTTGCTTTTCTGTAAATTTTTTTCTGTTGTTTTGTTGTAAAACATGATTATTAGGTCCGTAATGCGTACAATTATAACATAGTTTGACGTTTAATAGACTTTTTCGTAACACTTCCCTATTATCCGACGTTCTGCCTTCCCGTTTATGTCGGATAAGCGAGACTCTACTGTAATTGATATTCGTTTTAATCGTAATTGATATCCGTTTTAATCGTAATTTATATCCGTTTTAATCGTAATTTATATCCGTTTTAATCGTAATTTATATCCGTTTTAATCGTAATTTATATCCGTTTTAATCGTAATTTATATCCGTTTTAATCGTAATTTATATCCGTTTTAATCGTAATTTATATCCGTTTTAATCGTAATTTATATCCGTTTTAATCGTAATTTATATCCGTTTTAATCGTAATTTATATCCGTTTTAATCGTAATTGATATCCGCGGAACCGACTGTATTTCTTGATCACCATGCTCATAAAAGAGTTCCACCAACAAAAAGCATGTTCTTATAAACTGAACGTCATGTGCTGCCATCTGGCTTCCATATTACAAGTCCATGCGGTGGATAGCTGAAATATTTTATTGTTTATGCAAGTATCGTGTCGAAGGTCTGCCTGCTCTCTGTGCGTGAGGACACTTTTTTTATAACTCCCAAAACAAAAACATAATCTGGCGTTGAATGTCGCTTAGTGCTACCATCTACTTTCGCAACTGGAAGTGGAAGAGAGAGAGAAAACAATGTGTGTGTGTTTTAATTGGGTGAAGTTTTTGAGGTTTGAAGTCTTGCAGTCGATCGTAGCTCCAACTTCGAACCGATCTGCCATTTGAAAAAGTCTCTCCGCAGAGAGCGAGCAGACCTACAACACGATTCGTACTTACATAACATGAAAATTCAAGCATTCACCATCTTTACCTAGAAATATGGAAGACAGATGGCAGCACCAGCAACAAACACGAAACAAGCTCCACGCATACACTCGTAACACACATTCCGGCGAGTACCAATTCGTTAGGAATGTGCACGAGTTCCATGTACGGTTAAGTAGTAGTAGTCAGCTGCTCATGGATCCGCTTCACTCGGGTTCGATCCCCGTGCCCAGTGTCCCATTGAAAACATAATGACCTCTTTCGGCCAGTTGCTGTTTAAGGTCTTGATACTAGGAATTACCTTGTGGGTAGATCTGTTGGGTGGGATCTCTGGGTTTTCCCACTTAGTTTGCCTCTTTTAAACCGAGCACACCTCAGATCTATCGCCATCTATGGGCAATATACTACGTGGTGAGTTGTGCCGGAAGTGTATGCGTGCATATAGAAATGTCCTCTCCACTTGTCAATACGAGATTCATTCAAAGACTGGTTATTTGTGGAGATGAAAACTACAAGGAAGAAAATTCATCACTGCCCCCACGGGGATTCGACCCCCGGTCTCTCGCTTGCCGGACGAGTGCTCTACCGTCCAAGCTATGGAAGCAGATAGACTATTTCAACCGTGGAGAGCATATACATGTTGAAAGGCACCGTACATGTGGACGGCGTCATATTCTACCACAAGTCTCCACAAATAACCAGTCTTTCAATGAATCTTGTGTAGGCGTGTACCTAACAGTCTGAGCGCGTATCTAATGTTGTTTCTGATTTTTCAGTGCTGCCATCTATATTTCAGAAGTAAAGTGAGTTAAGTGTAATGATCGAATTACATGTACGCTTTGTAGGTCTGTTGCTCTCTGTGGCGAGATTTTTTAAAGAGGAGATTGGCTCACACTTCCGCCTCGAAATTGAAAACCACAGAAAACCAACACCAGCCAACCACCACTGTGGTGAGATTCGAACCCGGGATCTCGCGATGCGAGTCCGCCACTCGAACACAACGGCAGTTTTATCAGTCGAGGAGCATCTCCAACCAGAGTCTGGATTTCGCAGCGTATGCAGGGGGCTCGTCATGTCGTTAGTGGGGTTTCCATGTTTGGTGGCCTCTCCTTTGCACAGCGATCAGCTTCTTCATTTGATCATTTTTGATCATTTTTGTCGCACCACGGTCATTTTCTGCACACGAGGGCTAATTAGACCGGGACCTACAATTTATTGCCGATTCCGAACGGCAGGCTTGTTTTTTATACTCGTCGAGAGGTTGGTGCGCTAACCCCTCGATGGGGGACTCCCTGCGGTAGCAATTTTTTGCTGCGGTCAAGTCGCCGTTTTTTTGTTGTACCCCTGTGTCAGGAAATTCAGCTTCTTCATTGCTTCAGATGCCCCGTGAGCTTTGACGCAGGAGTTCTTGACGTTTAGGTTCCTGCGGAGCAATTGCCGTATCTTTCCTGAAGATTGGTGACTTGTTATCGGGTTCAGGATGGCTATTATTACTCAGAGGATGTCCGTCCTGATGTGGGCTGGGACTTTCAGCCTTTAGAGAGTGAAAATACAGTGTCTCACAAAATAAAATAAAAAAAATCCAGATTTCTATACGGTCCTCTTGTCCTCTACCCTCCAATTAAAAAATCATTGCTCTGTCTCTTCCGAGCCCAATTAAGAAAATCTCATGTTTTTGAGTGCAATATTTGTTGAGATATTCCAATTCAAAACCCGGAGGAAAGTTGGCAAGTAATAGCATAAATGAGAGGGGAAAAAAGCGTTTTCCGTTAGTTTATATGCTGTTCTTACCTACCTTTTCTCTCTCTGAGAGTCTTGAATTCAATTTTTGAATGAAATTTTTTTGAGTGGAGCAAATAACGAAAAACAGCCGATACGTGGCGCTGATACGAGTGACTTCGGTGGAAGTATGTAAATGAGATGGTTACAAGAACTTGCGCTCCTAATCCAGAGCTAGTTCACCGTTGTAAACCGTGTATGTGAGATTGCTGGATGCCTTTGCTGGGTTTGCGACTCGCCTGCAATGTGTTATCCTCTTTGGAGGCGGTCATGCGGAACACATACTGATGTAATGAACGATTTGGAGGCATTCTGTGTGCGTTATTTGTGTATCTTTTCTTTGACCTCACCGCAACCTATTGGCTTTTTTTTTGTTATGATTTGTCTTGTTTTAAAAAAAATTCCCGTGACCTAGTGATGCAAACCCTGCAAACCGTTTTTTATTTCGGTTATTTTTCCGATTTTTATAGTTTCTACGTACTTTGTGCCCACCCTGTATATGCTAATGCTTTCCACTTGAATGCTGTTTTCTCAAAATTTTTGTTAGATAAGTAATATTTTTTTGGAACGCCATTCATTCAAATACCTTGAAACCTTACATACTTTAACACATGAGGTTCTTTTATTAAAATTATTTAAAATAAATTTATGGCACAAAATATGGGTAAATTTTGGTGATTTTTGAAAAAGAAATTGCATGTTGTTGAAGTTGAAATTCGAGAAAAAAATAACCAACCATTACAATCCTAAATGCTCGGGTTATATTATATAAAAACATCCATAGTATTTGAGAGCGCCTGAAGTGGATACAGAATTTTCAAACGTTCCTTAAAAGAGGGATATTTTTCCCATACGAAGCCAAGTTGGGCACCAACCCCTCTTAAATTGGAACCATACATCTACGGCGAATGGTTGATGAGATAAAGGACGAATGAGGACACACTGTATAAAAAAAAAACATTTATCCATCATTTATTCACACACGACACTTCATTCTTTACTTGAATAGATTATGAATTATTAAGCAAAAGAAAAAGGATATTTATGACGCATATACCAAATTTTACGCATTTTTTTTGGCCATTCCATATAAATGAACATTATACTATTTCAACAAGATTTAGTGGTCACTTTATTTATTTCTGGATGATGATGTATGGATCATAAACGCCATTCCGGATCGAAGATAAATGCTCCCCGGGAACAAAGTTTCTCCCGGACAGCCGCTCAGGAAATTATCGTGCCCCCTTGGCACTTTGCCGAGACTTGACGGGAAATTGACTCGAAAACGCATCCAAAAAGACATCTTCCCACTCCGCGGCCATTAAATTAATGCTTCTCTAACGCTCCTAATTAGTTACCTTCAGTCAACACCGGACGCTCGCCCGGACAGAACGAGTTGGAACCAATGATCGATTGTTGGACGATCCTAAGAACGGTAATTATCGGTGACTGTCGTGAACGCGAACTGCTGGCCAATAACGTTTCTAATGCAACAATGAGTTATTCTTTCAACAGCTCACCTGATTTACGGAAAATTCACCGTTGGAAAAATCACCTCTGGGGAAAATACACCGACTATAGTTCGCCGTCACCAGTGAGTGAGTGATTGAGCAAGTGGGAGAGAGTATGTGTGAGCGAACGACGAGCGAGCTAGAGAATAAACTAGTAAAGTGAAAAAAATGAGTTTGGTGAATGAGCTAGCGAATAAACTAGTACTTGAGTAACCATATAAGTGACTGACTGAAAGAGCGAGTAACTTTATGAGTGACTTAATGAATGGTGAGTGAATAACCGCGTGTGTGTGACCGATTGAGTAACAGTATGAATGACGGAGTGAGTTACTTCATGAGTGATCGGGTGAGAGGGTGAATTACCATGTGAGTGAGCGATTTAGTGAGTGAACATACGAATGACTCACTCGCTCTCCTTCTCGCTCATTTTCTAACCTGCTGATTCACTCGCCCATGTGAATCAGCAGGTGATTTTCGAACTATAGATGACAGAACCTAATAACAAAAATATAACAGTATTTAACACTCGTCTTTAGGCCAGGATTGCACTATAAAAGTTTGGTAACAGTTATTTTATAAAACTCGAAAAATGCAACTAATAAGCGCATCGGTTAAATGTAGCCACTAGACTCATTGTTGTTTTCTTTAAGTTTTGAAAAAGATCTTTCATAAAACTTGGAAAATCCAATCAATAAGATCACTACTTGCATTTGCTCGAATTTAACGGATGTGCTTATTGGTTAAATTTTTCAAATTATATAAAAGATCTTTTATGAAACTCGAAAAATTCAACCAATAAAGCTCATAGGTTACATTCGAGCAAATGCAACCGATATTCTTATTGGTTGAATTTTTCAAGTTTTATAAAAGAACTTTTAGAAAGCTTTTATAGTGTAATCCCGGCCTTAGACACAAATTTTCCACTGAAATAAATTTCACGGACACCGATCTCATACGGCCATAAGCACATGATTGTCAATCATATTGAATCATGCGGCGATAAAACACGAAACATATGAGACGAATAACAGATATTCCAGTTTATTGACTCAATAGTTCCATATGCCTATCCTGTCCCGGAGAAGAGGGGGAAAAAAACAGGACAAGAGAGAGACCATCGACCATATAAATAGAGAGAGAAAAACACAGACCGAAAACCGTTTAAATTACTTCAATGCTGCTTCAATGAATTCCTTCCGTCCGGGAAATCAAATAGTAAAAATCAAGAAAAAAAATATAGGGATTTCTATACTGATTAAGTTCGTGGTTCGATTCCTGGCCGGCAGCCAATCGGGAACTTTATATATTTCTTTTTATTCTCTCTCCCTCTCTCCTGTCCAGGACCCGGGATTATGTACTTCTCTCAATCCTAAACATTTCCCTTGAGGGAATATGATGTTGGACTCACTCTTGAAGCACGAACGAACGACTGTACTCCTGTTGTAATAAACTTCCCGGAAATGTTTTTTTTTCTCTTCCGGGACGAAAATTCCTGGAAAAAAGTTTTGATTGGCTGTTTTTTTTTTTTGTTTTTAAAAATTTGTTTTGATTAACTTTTTTTTTGTCCCGTATTTTACGGTTGAATACGGAGGTAAACAGAACTATTAGTACGTTAAATACAAATAAAATAAATTTTGTTTGTGACCATACACAGTTCGACAATATAGGTTATAATGGCATCGAAGATTTCTCGTAATTTTGCCGTTATAACCGAGGTTGGCATTTTTCAAGACATTATAAATATGCTCACATGCAATAAATTCCGAAAATGGAATTATTCCACTGAGACACGGGGTAAGCATATTTCATAGTGAAAAATACGGCACATGAATTTCTTATTCTCGCCAAAAATGTCGCCGATTTTGGCCAAGATTGCTAACTTTTGCTCATAAGTATTTTCTTGGCTGGTAATAAAGTGCTACATGAGTCCGAAAGAAAATCAAAATTATTTTAAGGCAAAAAAAAAATGCGATACGACAAATATGTCAGAGTTATTGTATTTATCATCATAATCTTATGAAATAATCTATAAATTATGAGAATTATCTTCATCCCGGATTGTAGTTGCAAGTGACGTAAAATAATACACATTATATAAGATGTTGTCTTTACGTTCTCATGGACGTTATAAGAAAGGTTCGTCAACATTATTCTGCATAGGAATCAGTCGGGCCACCGAATTGCTGCCGAGCTAGGGTGACCATACGTACCGTATTTCCCGGGACAGCCCCGCTATTTGCTGTATTTTTGGCCGTCCCGACTTTTTGGCAAAAGTGCCCCGGTTCTTCCCGTATTTTGCACGAACTCTACTTGAATTTTTATTCTTTATTGAAGTCAAAGATTGAAATTATTTTTCAACTCATAAATTATATTGTGATGATTACGACAATAAATGAGAATATTAATCCCCTGATTTGTCTTGGAGAACGTTTTGTTTTTCGTGGAATTCATTTTAATCCACTGCAATTTGCAGTAATGCTTCATTTCCCGCCATTGTGATTTTCCGTAAGTTCAACAATATTTGGCAACTTTGTTCGGATTTGGCGTCATTTTTGGCGATAATTGGCGATGTCCCGTATTTTCCCGTATTTGGAATCCCAATTTCCCGTATTTCTCTCGAGGAAATATGGTCACTCAATGCCGAGCTGTTGTTACAACTGAGGTCGTTATGGCCGAGCTTGACTTTGAGTTAAACCACAACCCTCAGAGTTGTCTAACGTGGGCTTCGCGCTCGAACTTAATTTTTTAAAAATTAAAATTATTGCTCATACAATCATTATTTGCTTAAATAGTGCTTATCCACATTTAGATCCGAGTTGTGCTCGCTTTGAAAGAAAGAAAGTAGCCCTTAATAAGCACTTTACTCGCTTTAGTGTCCTTAAGCAGCGAAAAAAAAAAATCAATGCGCTGGAATCCGTGCTGCCACCTATTAAAAAAGAACAGAACTATTTATCATAAATTCTCGAATTAAAAGTGATTTGATTTTCACCGGTGTGCAACTTGAAAATAAATACGGTATGATACGAGACAGTCGAATTCCGTTATAACGAACTCTAAGACACCGGAGAAATTACTTCGTTATAATGAAATTTCGTTATAAAAGTATTCCAAACTTTTGCATAATTCCTATGTAAACTTCTCTGGGGAATTAGAAAAGTGTTCATTAAAACCAGATTTTCGTTAAAACGGGATTTGCCTGTATATTGTTTATATCCATGATGTATACCAGTAATCTTCAATCCGGTGCTCGCGAGCACCACGGCACTTCCTAAAGCAACCAGAGTGCTCTATGCTCATGTCCGATTCCGTGCTCGCGGGCTCTTGATCAATGTTCCAATTAAACACGTTGTGCAAATTGCGTTCATGGGTTGAAACCTGACAAACAAATGTACTCAACTGAAATGCATTCGTATGTCAAACTTGCCGTAAGGTGCTCTTCTTTTGATAAAATTGCATAGACAGTGCTCGCGACTGGAAAAAAGTTGAAGGCCTCTGCTTTATACCGATGATAAAAATTTTATGCACTATTTATACCAGTTACTATCTTTTCATATTTGGCGAAAAATTATTTTGCAATGAGAAAACAGAGTGGCCGGTATTATAATGCAGAAAATTTACATCGATATCCTTCATAAAAATTTATTATCATCATTAGATTTTTTTACTATTTATTATCATGATGCAAACCAGTTTGGAACCAACAATCATTTTTACTTGAAGGATTATAAACAAATAGTTTTGTTTTTGTTTCATAGGTGGCAGCAGGAGTCCTAGCACAATTGCTGTTTGTTAAAAATATCTGTAATCTTATAGGGGGTCATTCAAGTATTACGTAAGCAGATTGTCAGCCACTTTTGACCCCCTTCCCCCCCCCCCTTGTCAGCAAAAGTCAACAAAACACTGACCCCCTCCCCCCTTGTCAGCAAAATTTCGTCTGCAGCTTAGAATATTTCATATCTTCAAAAAGGGGTGGCTGATGACGTAACAACCTTCAAACCCCCCTCCCCCCTTGTCATTAAAAGTCAGCAAATCCGGAACCCCCCCCCCCCCGATTCTGACGAAATATTTGAATAACCCTTAACGTCTTGGAAGGCATAACTTTTAAATTCTTCGAAATCCACATAAAGTCGTGAATTATTTATTGTTGGCTCCATAAAACCTGTATATATAATGTGTTTTAGGGTTAAGTAGAAATAAATACACTGATGAAACAAATACAAAAAAAGAGAAACTTATTTTCAAATTATTTCAGTGGCTTGCTTTTGCTTTCTTTCTTTCAAACCGAGCACAACTCAGGTCTTTCACGATCTATGGGCGATTTACTACCTGGTGAGTTGCGCCGGAAGTGTGTACCTAACAGTCTGAGTGCGTATGTAGTGTTGTGTTTGATTTTTCATGGCCGCCATCTATATTTCAGAAGTGAAGTGAGTGATGTGTTATGATTGAATTACATTTGTACTGTTTGTAGGTCTGTTGCTCTCTGTAACTCTAATGAAAAATAATGTTAATGAATCTCGCTTTAACGTCAATGAGTTGCAAATGACGGATAGAATATCACTTTTATTTTCGCTTTTATGGTATTTGTCCAAGTATTTTTCATTAATTCATTAATTTCATAAGATGTTTCGTCTCTCTTTTATTCATATCTTCAAAATTTAGGAAGGCATGATTTTTTGAACAAGGTGTCCCGTAAACTCGTATATAGCGCAAAAAATTCAGAAAAATTGAAGGAATTTGTAAATTTGAATGCGGTTTGCGAAAAAGTAATTTTTCACGAAGAGGGTTTGTTTTTCTTTTTAGAGCAGAAAAAAAAAATGGTTCAAATTCTGGTCGATAGAGAGCGCCGCACAAAAGAAAATCACTGGAAATATGCAAACCTCAATGTTATAAAAATGCACGGTGTACGGTTCACAGTTGATTTCTGGATTTTCCTGTTACTGGCGCAAACATAAGGTTTTCATCGTTATATTAGTGGATAAAGCACCGTCTTTGAAGTCGTTGTACCTTAGGGCCATATCGCTATATTGCAATTTACTGCCATTAATGAGATGGGTTGGAAATGAAGGCGCTATCTATAGGAGGTCACCTCAAGCTCGTTACGGTAAATACATTATTCGTTGTCCTCCCTCGGATTCGAACCCGGAACCGTGACAGCAAACTTCACGGTGGTAGAAGAGCATTTTACCACCGCGCCACTCGGGCGCAATAATGATTTGTTTCTTCCGGGAATCGAACCCGAATACCCTTGTATACCGGGCAATACAGGAGATACACTCTCCTTCAGGGCTGGTTTCCGGTGTCCTCTATCGACAAAATTTGAACTAAAATTTTTTATGACAAAAAAAATCCCCTTCGTGAACTCGGACGCATGTAACACCCGTTCTGGGGGGACGTATTTAGTTAAAACTTAGTAGAAACGTAAAGGGGATCATTATAGGGAAAGAGAAAACTGCAATTTAAGAACGTGTCAATCCTTCACCTGGTGGTCAAAAATCGAACTATTGTTCATTGCAGTTTTCTTTCCCCTCCAACGTTCATATAACCAACCTACCAAGTTCCAACTAAATACGTCCACCAGAGCTGGCGCTACATAGGTCCGAATATGAGGTCCCAGTGTTTATGAATTTACGGAACACCCTCTATAATTTTCCATCGTTGCTGAATTTTCATCCATTGTACATAGGAAAATTCCCAGACGTGACGGAACACGCAGACTCTTATTGATGTGGTTAATTTTTTTACTATATACACTCGTGTCAATAAATTAAGGATAATGCCAGCTCCGGCAAATAAAGGTTCAGAAACAAAACAAACGTTACTTATTCATAAAGCCCATTTATTAAACAAAAGATAAAGAACAAAAACGATGGTGTATGTATGATACCATTCATAAAAACTACGATTTTTGCTCCCTGGAGCAATTGTAAAAAATATCTCTTTTACAAAAACTTTCTATTACATGGTTGGTATGATGGTTAATATATTGTATGTCTCCCATGCGTTGAAATACAGTCCGTACAACGCCTAGGCATGCTGAGTATCAAATTATGGATCTGATCTTGGGGAAGATCACTACACTCAGCAAGCAATGCTCTCCGAAGTTCCGGTACACATGTAGGAGGTGGTTGACGTGCTGCAACTCGTCGGCCAAGCATGTCCCACACATGCTCTATCGGATTCAAGTCAGGTGAGAATGCTGGCCGTTCCATACGGGTTATATCCTCCGATTCAAGGCATTCGTTTACGATGTTTGCTCGGTGAGGACGGGCGTTGTCATCCATAAACACAAATTCTGCGCCCATGGCACCCCTAAACAAACGTACATGTTGTTCCAGAATGATGTCCCGGAACAACATGTCCCTAACGAACTCGAGGCGACCACCGAGAGACAGCGCCTTCGCTTCCAGCCCATCTCACTAATGGCAGTAAATTGCAATATAGCGATATGGCCAGAGTTGGTGTTTGGTGAAGTAGTCTCTCCTGATGCAAAACAGAAAATCTCCACGTTTCTAAGAATGATGTCCCGATAAATTTGGGCTTTCATGGTCTGGTTTGAACATGCAGATCTGTTCTGGAACCCAGTATAATTCCACCCCAAGCGAGCAATGCTGCACCACCGTAACGGTGTCGTTCTTGGTGGTAACGGGTACCTGGCGTTCTCCATATGAAAGTCCGACGTGAATAAGACTGCAAGCCAAACCTGGACTCGTCGGAAAACATCACACAAGCCCACTGTGACGATGTTTGATCGCTGTGATCACGCTACATTGCTGTCAAAAATGATAGATATGAACTTCCCGCCTCATTATATAATTTTCTTCTATAATTATCTCTTGGGAAGAACCTTTCAAGTGAGAATACAGGACAAACTGTCAGCTGTCAAAACCATACAAGCCTCTGTCCCACAGGGCAGTGTATTGGGGCCACAACTATTTTTATTGTACATAAATGATATTCCTAGTCCACAAAATGGAACCATCGCATTATTTGCTGATGATTGCGCAATACTGTGCAGCAGCAGGGATACCACACAGGCGTTAGATAACTTACAGGAAACTATTGATTACATTGAGACATGGTGTGACAAATCAGCCAGTAAACTAAATTTCGACAAATGTAAATTTGTATGGTTTACGAGACGACGGAAACTCCCAAGACAACCACTCCTAATTGGAAACAGCATCTTGAGACCTGTTGGACAGGTCAAATACTTGGGGTGCATATTAAATAAAAAATCTCTCGTTTACTTCGCACGTTTAATATGTCAAAAATAAAACCAGTAGAGTTTCGGGGATGCTTAACAAGAACACATTTCCTCAAGCAAACCTTACGCTTAAAAATAAGGTAATTCTTTACAAATCTATTATTAGACCAACTATGCTTTACGCGTCTCCTGCTTGGTCACACTCATGTAAGATGAATATAAGGAATATACAGACGGTGCAGAATAAATTTCTTAGAAGATATACCAGAGCACCTTGGTATATTAGAGGAATTAATATCAGGAATATGATCTTAAAATTCCCCACATTTTTGATTATATTAAAAAAATAAATGGAGAACAGTTTGAAAGAATGAGGGAGTCAGAGCATCAGCACTTGAGAGATATTGTCGAATATGATGTTCACGTGTTGGGGAAATACAGAAGACCTCAACAAATTTCACACTTGGACAGGAATCTATTGTAAAACTCATTTTTGGAACATTTTTGTAAATTGAAAAATTCTTGAATCTTCAGATTTCAATCCTCCTTCAGTTGCTTTTGGTGTCATGATTTATATTTTCCAAATTCAAATTCATTTTGTTATTTTCGATGAGCACTCACTGAACAGAACTGTGATTTATGTTTTTACTCCCATTTTCATGTATGTGATAATACTATACATTGTAGCTTTTGGAACTTCTTAAAAATGACTGAGGTTTTTGCGCTGCGACACCCATGCAGTGTTTTTTGTCCTCTTTTTTCCACCTTTGAACTTGAAAAACTTTTTGACTGATGTTGTAGGAATGTGTGCCTGCTTCTAGATTCAAAGATTTTGGTTGTGGTGGTGACTTACCCAGACCCAATTTTGTATTAGTCTGACGTTTAAATCCCATTTCTTTTCTCTTTTTTCTTCTAATTTTTTTCATTTTCTCTCTTCATAGGCCTTCTTGGCCAGTTTGTAAGCCGACAGTCGTCCCTAAAAGGATGGGAATCGGCTCTAAATTCTATTCTGGTCTGGTTCTGTGACGATGTTCACATTGCATGTTCTCTACTCCTGGCTAATCGCTGCCGACAGTGAGTTGCCGTGAGTGGAACACATCTGACAGGCCTGCGAGCATATAGACCAATATCTCCCAAAAGTCTGTACACGGTTTGCCTTGAAACTGTGGTACCCGTGGCTGCAGATAGCTGACGAGACAGGTCGGATGCTGTGCTCCATCTGCTTCTTTTGGCAGTTACTGCCAAATATCGGTCTTCATTCGGCGTTGTAACTCGGGGGCGACCTGTACTGTAACGTCTACTGACATTTCCGTTATTTTGGAATCGATACCAAAGCCTAGAGATGACACTTTGGGCAATTTCAAGTTCCTCGGATACTTCCATCTGAGTACGCCCACATTCCAGGCGGCCGATATTTGTACCACGTAAAAAATCATCCACATGCGTCCGCTGTGTCATAACTATTCGCTTATGGCACTGAGCGCCTTACAGAACTCTTGTGAACAATTTCACTTCTTTGCCACCATTACTTATATACCCCCCTCTTACACTCTCGTCATTGTGAAGTACTATCGGCATCATCTAGTGGCTTCCTGAAATTTGCATATCATTCTTGCAGATGTGTGTGATGATTCTACAGGTGAAATTTTTACTTTAGATTTCGATTTCCGTGTGATTCTGAATTATCCCTAATTTATGGACATGAGTGTATTTCAGTCTACACACATCAATACAAAATTAACCGTATTATATTCAAGAACAGTAAATATTAATGCCGTTGCGTTACTATCCTTGGTGAATATTCCGGAGATATTTTTATATTTAATTAAAAAAGTAACACACAGGCAAACGCAATCTGGAGAACTATTGGAGATTTCGACTATTAACGATTCATAAACGAGAGAGAAAAGACGTGTATGTATGCATTGGCACGAGCTTTGTACGCGTGAGTCCACACATACATTCCTTTTATCGATTAAGGGCGCTTAATGAAATTGTAACCTGTATAGATTTTCTTGCTAAAATTTATTCTCACGGATGAACGTTGCGCCATTCGAACCTGAACAGAGAAAATGAAATGTTGTAGTAGATGCTTTTTGATTTTTTTATTTTTATTTGGAGACAAAGAAGTTCGGAGCGAAATATGTTTCGCGTATAAATCAATGACCGGACGGTGATGGACAATTTCGGCTTATTTACGAGCTACCGTCGATCACTGTATGATGTTCCATCGACTATTTATGAATATTCTACGGTAGAAAAGAGTATTGCCGTATTTCTTGCGTGAACGTAGGTGCGTCAGTGATCAAGAAACATTAAAATATATTTGTGATCTCGACGTAAAAGGGAAGCATTTTCCACGGATAAAATTCAACTTTCATATTATTCGTCTTTTCTTGTGTTTAAAGCCCTACATTCTTCAGCCATTCCACAAATAGACAAGGTAGAGTTCTAGAAAGATTTTGTAGGAATAATTGCTTGTGCATTCATTCATCGAACATTCCAACCAATTATCCTACTAGTCGATTTTATCGGCCCGATGTTCTGGACTATGGAATCTCCAAAAACTTTAGGCACAACATCTTTTTCGAAACAACTGCCAAACTTAATTCACCTCACAACCCTATTATTTTCACCATCGATATAACTAGACCAAAGGATATTCCATATCAACTGGTTACCAACTGGGAAATCTTCCGCTCTACGCTGGAAACATTACCAGTGTGGAACTCAGCGGAATTGACGACGAACTGTATTGAAAATGCAGTAGTTGATGTGACTGAACAAATTAAAACAGCTATTCAAGCCTCTACCAGGAAGATTAAGGCAAAAGAAAACAGATTTGGCATTTCGGAAGAATTACGGGACAAAATCAGACTAAAAAACCGGGTCCGAAAACTCTGGCAAAGATTTAGAAGACGGTCTGACAAAACCACTCTAAACAGACTAGAAAAGGAAATAAGACAAGAAACAACTGAATATGGCAATGAGAGATTCACCCACTTCATTGAGGAGGCCACAGCATCCGATGGCTCACTTTGGAAGGCGTGGAAAATCTGTAAACGAAAATCTCCAGCGGTGGACAAAATTACAAACGAACAAGGTCAACTGTTGTATACAAATGAAGAGATTGTTGAAACGTTTGCTGATAACTATGAAAAGCAATTCATGCCAAACAGTCTGCAATCTCGAAGTATTGCTTCAGCTCATCATGGAAAAGTTCAAGAATTCCTGGATAGAGTTCGCTCGGATGCCTTGCGCGGAATGGGTGCTGCCGGTTTGACCAATGTTGACGAAATCAGGGGCATGATTAACAAACTCAAAACTAAAAAAGCTTCTGGTCATGATGAAATTTCAAATCTCGCTCTTAAAAATCTTCCTCTTTCTATCCTCAAATCATTCACTAATATATTTAATAGCATGCTTCAGACAAGCTATTTTCCTAATGTCTGGAAACTTTCTATTGTCAAACCTCTCCATAAATCTGGAACTGACCCACTTTTCTCTCAAAACTTCAGACCTATCAGCTTACTCAGTAACATTTCTAAAGTCTTTGAACGTATCTATATTTCACGTCTTGACGCTTTCCTGTCCTTCAACAGCATTCTTCGAAGTGAGCAGCACGGATTCAGGCGGGGGCATTCTTGCGTTACTCAGCTGCACAGAGTTACCGAGTTTGTGATGACTGCGTTCAACTACAAGGAACATGTCTGTGCTCTCTGTCTGGATATATGTAAGGCCTTCGACAAAACGAATCACACGACCTTATTATCCAAACTAATTGACCTGCGTTTGCCTGACTATTTCATCATCCTTTTAAACAGTTACCTTTCCAATCGAAGATTCCAAGTCAAAAATGGCAACTGTCTCTCAACTGTTAGACCAATAAGAGCGTCTGTCCCGCAGGGTTCTTGTTTGGGACCACTGCTCTTTGCGCTATACATCAATGACTTCCCAGCTCCTCAGCGCGGAATGCTTGGTCTATTTGCTGACGATGCCATCCTGTTGACCAATCACAAAAAAGGGAAAAAATGTATTGAAAATTTACAAGAATCAACTGAAGACGTTGAGGACTGGTGCCAAGACAACGATATAAAGTTGAATCATCAAAAATGTCAATATATTCTCTTCACAAGACGGTACAAGTTTCCAAGAACTCCCATATACATCGGCAATACGGTGTTGACAAGAAAACTCCAAGTCAAATATCTAGGTTGTATACTAGATAAGTCGCTCTCATTTTCTCCTCAGGTGATGTACGTAAGAAATAAGGCCTCACAAGCAGTTGGGATGCTATCCAGAATCACATTCCCACAGGCCAGGCTAACGTTGAGGAATAAAGTAATTCTTTTTAAAACTATTATTCGTCCTATTCTGACATATGCTGCCCCAGTGTGGGCTCATGCCAGTCTTGCAAATATGAAACGTTTACAGACACAGCAGAACATCATTCTTCGTCAGTTTACCAGAGCCCCCTGGTATGTGAGAGGAAAAAACATCCGTAAAGATCTTGACTTACCACTAATCTTGGACTATATCAAGGAGCTTGCCAATGCTCATTTTGACAGGCTACGATCTTCTGAACACCCGCATCTTAGAGAAATTGTCTGTTATGACCCTAGAATACCCACAGTACACTCTAGGCCAATGGACTTGCTGAGCGTGGATTGGGTGACGAATTGATGTAATTTGCAGAACATTTTCATGATTTTGATTTTTTTTTTTTTTTTGCAAAACAATTTATCAATCTAATATCAGTTTTGTTTGATATTGCGTATGCTGTGATTGCAATTCAGAGGCATTTATATGTGTGCGTTTTTTTTTTTTTTCGCAATTAATTTTTCTCATTTATTCATAAATTGAGCTTGCATAAAATGGTGCATTGGGTTCGTGTCGTGTTGAAACTGATGTTATTACAATACAGAGATGGTATGTGTCAACTTTTTCTTTGACGTTCTTGATTATGGTTATATGACTGATGACGGTTCAACAGTACCTCAAACATCTCTGGTCAGTGTCTCTCGATTATGTAAATATTTATAATGTTGGGGTTTTTGGGTAGCATATCATCAGCTACTTCCCTTAAGACATTTCCCCCTTGTTCTTCGATTGTGTTGTGTTTTATCTCGATGAGCATTCATTTCGCGAAGATTTGTAAACAATACTCTCCTGGCTCATTCATTCTCTACACACACACATACACTACATACCTCACACACATGCACAAACTTGTCTTTTTCCTTCTCATACCACCCCTGGTGATCTGTAAGTCGCCAGACAGCCTGCAAAGGCTGGGCAGCGACGGAAACGTTCAATTCTGGTCTGGTCTGGGTCTTTTCTTGTGTTCTAGGAAACCGCTCGGGAACAATTCTAAGTATTTGAAATGCAATTTAGTTGATAGCTGAATCGTATACAGCAAGTGTGCTCAAATTTTTGGAGAGTGCGGGCCACTTCGTTGGTTTGGAGACGTCACGAGCCACTTTATTGGTTTCGAAAGGGTGTCGCGGGCTACTTTTGAACGATCTGGGACTGCGCCGTGGACCACTAAAGTTGTCCTAAACCGTTCCGCGAGTCTCTGAAGTGATTTGTCAATGTGCCGCGTGTCACTTTCATGATCTGTGAATGCACCGTGGATCACTTGAACGATCCGGAACTGCGCCGTAGATCTTAAGTGATCTTAAACTATGCCCTCTTGAAATGAGCTACAAATGTACCACGAGTTATTCGAGTGATCTCTGAATGTGTTGCGGGTTACATAAGTGATTTGTAACTGTCATGCACAGCGCACAAAGGCCGCAATGTGAATAAGTGAAACAATAAATTTATGAACAATGTTCATTTTTACACACAATTATTTTTGAGCTTGAGGGCCACACTTAGCCATGCGTGTTATTCGTTGCACATAGAAGGTATACGGTATTGTTCATGGTCAATTTCTGGGAAAACTCGTGTTTTTCAACACAAATGTAGACCAATATCTTCTAGGAGCACTACGAATATTCCTATGTCGAATGGATGGAGACTACTACTTAGCCGCACATGCACCTCGTCCGTATTCCCATGTGGAACTTCTAACGAATTGGTAGATTTTTGAATGTGTGTTTCCGTGCTGTGAACCTAACGTAAAGTTTATCTCAGTGTAATGGTTTTTGTGGCCAGTGCTGCCATCTGCCATCAATTTTTCTAACTATGAGTGAATTGTAATCATTGAAGATTAGGAAGAGACACAAATGTGCCACTATATCCAAGGTTGATGCATTCTTGTTGACGTTATAAGCAAAATCCGTTAGTATTATGCTCTATCGAAAACAGTTGCAGCCGCCACTTCCTGTCGTTATAGCCGTCGAGGTGTTGTTACAACCGAGGCCGTTATAACCGAGTTTGACTTTAGTAAGGGATAATAATGGTTTACTGGTATATGGTCTTGAAAAACTTACCTATATATAGGCGGACAAATATGTTTCTATCTTGGAAAGAGCATAATATCCTGTTTATCTTCGCGGCTTTTTGGTTTATTCTTAGCCCCTCCTCGCGCTGGTGAATAATTATGGCCATGAACAGACAGTTAGTTGTTTGTATACGTTGCAAACTCTTTCTCTCTCTTGTATCCAGATGATGTTAACAACGGAAGCCATACATCAGGAAACACTTCTTGTAATAAATTACACTAGAGAAGCTGTTGCCGTGTGTGTGTGTGGAAACATTCAACAGCCTTTACCGTGAAAACCACTCGAAAATTCTTCTCTATGATTCTCGAGGGTCTTGTCTGTTTTTAATGATGTTGGTGGCGAGTTTACATTCCGTGTGTCTACCCCCCCCCCCCCCGAGTTTTTGTCGTGCGCAAATTTTTGTTGAAATTTAGTGAATGTTTACAACAGTGTTCATAACCCTTTCACAAAATATCTCCTTAAAAAGACTTGTTTCTCAGTACTAAAAAAACCTCAATAATTCGGTCTCTATGCGGTCGTGTGGGTATATTGATAGCCAGCCTCGTGTCGCGAAGACCCAGGTTCGAGATCTACTGACGGCATAGTGGTGGGTGGCTGAAGTTGGTTTTGTATAGTTTTTCAACTTCAAGAATCAAATTCGAGCCGATGTTCGATTGAAAAAGTGCCTCAACCGAGAGAAATTAGACCTACAACATCTAAAAGTTCACGGATGACAAAAAAGAAACAAAATTTAACATGTCAGATTGCCTGCTTCCAAATTAGAAAGCCAGATGGCAGCCCTACCTGAAAATTGCCACTGAGGTGGTCACAGTGACGGACTCGCATCGCAAGGACTCGTGTTCGAACCCTACCGTCGCCACACTGGTAGTCGGCTGGAGTTTACTGTGGTTTACCGAGGCGTAAATGCAAGCTGATTTCCCAGTTAAAAAGTATCCCCATGCACAGAGAGCAACAGGCCTACAATGGTACAATTATTCAATCATACCACTTCACTCATAGTTAGAAAAATTGATGACAGATGGCAGCACTACACATGATAAGCATTACACAGAAACATTCTTCACGCCAGGTTCACAACATGAACACGCACATTCCGGCATGTACCAATTCGTTACAAATTCCGTAGACGAATGTGTACGAGATGCATGTACGGCTAAGTAGTAGTACCGTATTTACCCCAATAATAAGCCCTAGCATGATTTTTCAGGACGATCCTAATGTAAGCTCTACCCCGAAAATAAGCCCTAGTTGAAATCGTCAATGTATGTGTCAATGTATGTATCGTGAATTTAGTATGTGGTTCCAACACATGACGGATGTATTGAACTACATAAAATAATTTTTTTAATTATTTTTTATTATCAAGTAAAAATATAAATAAATTATGTCATTGAAATTTATACTTGGAATAAGTTGAGTTTTTGTTAATATAATCAAAAAAATTAAATTTTCGTAAACACCCAAGCAGGCCTGTTTGGACGAGAAGTGAACGCCTACGTAAGGGGTCATCCAAGTATTACGTCAGCATCGTTGAGTTGGGGAAGGGTGTTTCCGATTTGCTGACTTTTGATGACAAGGGAGGTAGGGGTTTGGACGATGCTATGCTTACGTCATCAACTACCCTTTATGAAATATTCTTAATGGCATTTTATTCGGTGCGCCAAAATCGAAAAAAAAAAACCTTTCGATAGTTATTGGGCACCTGAACTAACATTCTACCTATTGATAGGTGGCCACTTTAGTGATCTCTAAATGTTTCACGGATACTTCAAGTGCTTTGGAACTGTGCCACGTATCACACAAATAATCCGTAATTATGCCACGGATCACTTGACTAATGTGGGAATGTTCCGCGGGTAACTTGAGTGATGTAGAGCCACACTGGGGGCCGCTTAAGTGTTCTAAAACTGTGCCACATCAGAGATCTTTAAATGTGCCACGGATCGTTTAAGTATTCTAGAACTGTGCCACGAGTTACTTAAGTGATCTTTGAATGTGGAAGTGATCTTTGAGGCCTACTTCAGTGATGTAAAATGTGTAAAAGGCCACTTAAATGCTCTGGAACTGTGTCACGAGTCATTTGAGAGATTTGTAAATGGGCGCTTATAGTTCATTTTTACAAAATTAGGTTTGAAGGGGAAAGACACATCAGATATCCTTCAGGGCCACATTTGGTCTGCGGGTCAAGGGTTTACCATATATGACTTAAAGGGTGGGTCACAACGAATATCTTAAAGGGAATTTTGAGTTCTTACCCTTCAAATATCTTCATTGAAATTAACAGAAATCGACTATAATTACATATAAAGGTATTTCATTCGAAATTTCAATTATTTTTCTTAATTTTTTTGCATTAAAAAATATGTTTTTTCGTCTGGGGGGGGGCACATGGACCCCCCCCCCCTCATGCTTCCTCCCACGTACATTTCTGATCCCACCAATATGCTTTAGGAAGTAGGGGGAAGTGCTGACGAAATTTTGCGTGGAAGGGGTCAGAGTTTTGCTGACGGGGGGGGGGGGGTAAAAATGGCTAAAGACTTGCTGACGCAATACTTGAACGGTCCCTTATTCGGTGTGCCAGAAACGAGAAAAACCTTTGGCTAGTTTGTGTGGACCTGAACTAACATTCTCCCTAATGATAAATCCCTTACAGAGCCACTTCAGCGACCTATAAATGTTTCACGGATCCTTCAAGTGCTCTGGAAATGTGTCCGGTCCGCTTAAGTGCTCTAGAACTGTGCAACGCATCACTCAAGCGATCTGTAATTATGCCATGGTTCACTTGAGTAACCTGGGAATGTTCCACGGGTAACTTGAGCGATGTAGAACCGGACTGGGGGCCGCTAAAGTGGTCTAAAATTGCGCCACATGCCACTCAAGGGCATGTATCTCTAAATGTGCCACAGATCGTTTAAGTGTTCTTGAACTGTGTCGCGGGTTACTTCAGCGATCTTTGAATGTGCCACGGGCCTAAACATCCCTCAGAAACCAACTTCACACATGTCTGGCTCACAACACATACGCAATGCAAAATCCTGCACGTTCTCCTCCGTTACAAATACCGTAGAGGAATATGGGCAAAGTGCATGTATGGTTTAGTAATACAGTCGACACTCGATATAACGGCTCCCTTCGCCCGTCAAAACAAGCACTATATTGGGAGGGTCGTTGTATCGGAAGGAAAACATATGATAATCGTTATATGGAAACGTTTCGGACTTATCCTACCGGTCGTTGCAATGGAATGGTCGCTATGATGGTCGTTATAACGAACGTCGACTGTAGTAGTAGCCCAGATAATTTATGTGAAGTTATTCTCCAATAGAACACTCTTCCCGTACACCATAGGTTACATCTGCTGAAAATCGGAAGAAAGCGTATTTCAATAATAAAGGTATGCTATTTTAGTGAGTTCCACCGAGCTGAGCAAAGGGTCAAGCCGCTGAGTCCTAGTCCATCGTCGGCCCGTGGGAATTTTCTACCAGTCCACGAAAAATTTTGCTCAATTTAATCGTTCAAAAAAGCGCCGTTGGTAAATCTGATAAATACAGTCGATTCCCGTTTTAACGAATACCGCTATTGCGAAAATCTCGTTCTAACGAAAACTTTTCTAATCCGCCGAATACGTTTTACATAGGAACAATGTAAAATTTTGGAATTCTTTTATAACGAAATTTCATTGCAACGAAGTAATTTCTCCGGTCTCTCGGAGTTTGTTAAAAAAAAGGGATGCAACTGCACTAAAAAAATATCACTTTTACCGGAGATTATGCATAATTCACAAGCGTCGTTGTTAAATTTCATAATTACGTGAAATTTATCGCCTTTGTCTGTGATTATGCATAATACCCTATTTTATTTTGTGAATTTGATGAGTATGAGGAATAATTTTAAATGAGTCTAGTGTGTGCGCGATGAATACGGTCGAACTCCCGTAATAATGATAGCAAATTTTACGATCGCACCCCGATATAATGATACAATACATGCATGAATTGTATATATTCAATAAATCAATGTAAGAGGTTTTGCAAGGCCGCATAATTAACAGAGCATATATCTATGAAAAATTTCATGAGGGATGATTGGGAAAATGACTTTTTTTGAAATTTTTCTGAAACTTTATCTAAAAGAAAATAAACATCAATCAATAAGGTATTCGAATTCTCGTTACGAGGATATTTTTCCGAAATCAATAAACAATTTCACCATTTTCAACAATACCCGTTTTTTTCAAACATTTGTTGTCATGATATTTTCCAACGATTTTTAACACTGCTCTACAAAAATAATCGTTAATGTATAATTTTTAAACTATAATTTACTGATCATAAGGAATAAACATATAGTATATTATTAAGGTACAACAATTTCTTTGCATATTCAGAAATAATATAATTGAGTATCTAAAAAAAAACTACTAAAATAAGGGGGTAAATGGGAAGTCACGATGCTATTCATTAACAATGGGAATCGATAAAATTTTTAACTGGTTAATGAAATAATTTTATTAGATTAATCGAATTTTTCAATAGAATATTTTCAATTGCTATTCATTCATAGCAAACTTAGTGTAGACAACTATAAATAATATAAATTGACGCTATAAAAAATATATTCTAGCCATTTCAAGCATCTATCCTCTACTGTCAACTGAATGGATGTAAACAGATGTAGAAATAAAGACCGTCCGCTTGAAGCTATTTACTATCGTCCTTTTTGGCTAGAAACATGAATGTGCGAATTTCTAGAAGTTGGAAAACGACTTTTAAATGTTTACTCTACCCATGGAAGTTGTTCTCTCCTCTAAAATGTGCTTCACCAGACGATATACATTTGCGTTTCTGGGAAAACCTGTGATCCAACCAGCTGCAAAATTGAAAATTTGCACATTCGTGTCTCTGGTATAGGGGGGGGGGGGGCGAGATGCTCAACATGCTTGTAATATTCTGGAATTTTATAACTTGGATTTTGTCGTTTTTTTTTTATCAGTAATTTTAGAAATCATCACTAATATTCATTGAATCGGCTTGCATTTCGTCCGTGTCGAAAAATTTCACCGAAACAAAACACTGATTCATATATTTTTAAATACCGTCACGTATCTGTTTTGTGTAGGAACACAATTTATATATACGTATATAAGACATTTTTAATCGGTTTAGTCAAACAAATCAAGTTAAATTATAAACTTTTAAGAAAAATTTTAATCGAATTTTGATCGGATTCACCGAGTCGATTAACTTAACATTTTTAACTTCAATTAGCAATTGATTAATTAATCGATTAATCAGGCCAACCTAAATTAATATTAACACGTCAAATTTAAACAGATAAAGCAAACTCCAAGTTTCAATCCACTATTGTAGTGGAATTTCAAGACTTTCGGAGAAAATAAATGCTATTATTGTTTAAAAAATATCGAAATTAAAATTAGTCGGAAGTTTGTTATTATTCGAACTCACCCCGTGATCCTTCTGGATGACATCAGAATCACATGGACATGGGATCATAGAGTTTTCTAGTAGCACCAGCTGACAGGAATTTCAAGTTCAATGACTGGACACAAAAACAGCCATTACCATCATCGACTCCGGACTTGATTTCATCTTGATATTGCTGTCGTTTCGTCCAGCAGAGCCGGTGGATGAAGTTTCGGACTACGATATTATCGACGGACGGGTGACGGGACGATGACATGGTTGGTGATTCTGGGGGGGACCTTGGGAACAATTTTTCTTATCAGGCACGAGGTTAGTTAGTTATTCTTGGATGGTATTCTGGTATATATAAAACGATTGCTATATTAGAATTATTGCATTGAAAAGGCAAAACTCTTTGATCATAACATGCGTCAGTCCCGAAGACGGGACATGACGCGCTTCTTTTGGTTATTTCACCTTCGGATACGGACTCCTACGTGGGAAAAACTCAAGACTGAACTCAACTCAAGAAATGTTACTACTCCTAGTAAAGTCTTTCTCCGTCAAGCCAACCTTTACTCCCGAAAACTCGGGCTTATTTCACCGGCAGATGGCACTGCTATCTACAATCCATTCTCAATTGCCTTGCCTTTTAGAACGTGTAGGTGAATTGCTGCTGCCGATGGCATTTTTTTTTTATATTATTATTATTTTTTTTTTTTTTTGGGAAATACGTGATCTATAAAAGAAGCTTTTCTTCAACAATGTTGGGTGGAGACTTTCTCATACATTTTTATATTATTTTTCTCCTTGAGAAAAGTCACAAGTTTTGTAGTTTTTTTTGGATTCTTTTGTCGAGGGAGAACGCGTTCGAATTCATTGATTGATCACGGAGGGAATCCGTTTTCCTAAAAGATCGTGATATGCGTGATTATGATTATTTTACTAATACATATCGTTTAGAAACATTTTTCTTTTGGAATAATATACTAAAAATTTAATGGGGATAAATAGGTTTTTAATTGAGAATTTGAATTGAATTAAATATTTGTGGAAATATTGGAATTGAATTAAATATTTGTGGAAATATTGGAATTGAATTAAATATTTGAAAATATTGGAATTGGATTAAATATTTGGAAATATTGGAATTGGATTAAATATTTGGAAATATTGGAATTGGATTAAATATTTGGAAATATTGGAATTGGATTAAATATTTGGAAATATTGGAATTGGATTATTATGAAATTTTAATAATAGAGTGATTGTTTCAATAATTTCTTCCTTTTTTTATCAAGAATGTGGAAAAAATGTTGTTTTTTTTAAAATTAAAATAGAGAAATCATTGTTTACTGATATGAAAAGATGTTTTCACTGATGTCAATAAGCATCTTTTGCTGATTCCTGATTTATTTTTACTGATATTAGTGAGTGGTTCTTAATGATATCAATGAACAGTTTTTACCGATACCATTGAGAACTTTAACTGATACTGACTGAAATTTCCACTTATCTTTCGATTGCTGTTCTCACTAATATTGATTGCAGTTTTCATTAATATTAACTGGTATTAATACTTTGGAACTATTACGAAATTTTTACTGATAACTGATATCTTGTTTTTTTTTTTTATGTGGATGTCTTTTAATATGATTCTTTTGTCGAGCGAGAACGTGTTCGAACTCATTGATTACGATATTCTTGATTATGATTATTTTATGAATACTAAAAATATTATTTTTTCGGAATAATATATTGAAAAAGTTTGTTTAAAAAAATATTAGTTTTCAATTGAATATATCTGAAAATATTCGATTGAATTTTTTATGGAATTTCAATGAGATGGACTGATTTTTCCGATATTTTTTCTTTGTTTTCTCTAGGGAGAAAACCTTTTAATGAAATTAGAGAAGTCACTGTTGCTAATATGACACAAATTTTTAATGATTCTAATAACCGAATTTCGCTAATACCAGATTTTTTTACTATTATTTAATGGTTTCTACTGATATTTATTGTGGTTTTACTAAATATCAATGAGCAGTTTTAACTATCATTAATAACAGTTTTCGCCGATATTATTGAGCAATTTTTACTGATATAAATTGCATTTTTCTAATTGAGGAAAATTCATAAAAAAAGCGTGTGATTTTTTTTGGATGCTTTTGTAGAGGGAGAACGTGTTCAAATTCATTAATTGATCAAGGAATGAATCCGTTTCCAAAAAAATACCATGATATTCTCTTGATTATGATTATTTTACAAATACGCATTGTTTAGAAATATTTTTCTTTTGAAATAATACATTGAACAAGTTTGTTCGTAACATTGGTTTTGAGTTGAATATTTAAACATATTGGAGTGAATCATTTATAAAAAAATTTAATAATAAAATAATTTTTTTCAAAAATCGACTGTGTAAAATATAGAGAGGAGAGGAGAGAAATCACACACACGCACGCACGCACGCACGCTCTGCTATTGATATAGATAGACCATTTTTTGCTGATTCTAATAAGTATTTCTTGCTGATACCTGGATTTTTTTTTTAACTAATACTATTGAGAGGTTATTACTTGTATCAATGAGCTGTTTTGGCTAAAAGTATTATCGGCATTATTTGTAAATAATATTGAGCAATTTTCACTGATATTAATAGCGATTTCCATTGATACTCATAGCAATTTTTTCTGATATTTTAATTGCACTTTTCATTCATATTGATCGCAGTTTCTTCTATTGTTTGTACGTAATTTTTACTGACATTAACAAGCAAATGTTACTGATATTTAGCGGTGCATTTTACTAATATTCTATCGACAGGCAGTTTTTACTGATATTGATGACATTTTTTACTAATATCGATAGCGATTTTTACTGATTTTGATAAAAATTTACTTATATTAATTGCAATTTTCCCTGGTATTGATATGCAATTTTTGATAGCAAACTGATAGCAATTTTTTCTCATGTTAGTTATAGTTTTCAGTAATATTCATCGCAGCTTCTTATAGTATCAGTACGGAATTTCCACAAACTAAATTTACTAATATCAAGAAGAAATATCTACTGATGTCAACATGCAATTTTTACTGATATCGATAACAGTTTTTACTAACATAGAAGTTTTCACTGATAATCATGAGTGATATTATGTTATTAATAAGAAATTTTTCCTATATCATCGATAAGCAATTTTTCCTATATCATAAGCAATTTTTACTGATAGGAGCAAGCTATTCTTACTGATATTAAATGCACGAAATGAAATATGCATAAAATATGGGACCTCTACACCTCACCTCCAATCTACAATCCACCCTGAAAATAAATTCTATTTTTACTTTTACTGACTGCTTTGAATACAGCTTCTATCCTCATACCATTTGTGAATGGAACAACACCCAAGCTCTATTGTGGAATCCTCCACTATCACTGGCTTTTGTCCAATAGCAAACAATATCTTTGCACTTTCAATCGCATCCTCTTGCATATGCCCCCAGGCCAACAATATTGTATAAATAAATAAATGAATAAACAAACAATTTCTACCCATATTAAAAAAATATTTCTCTTCTTACTGGATAGCCATCTTTGATGACTCCAGAAAATTTTCACGATGCTAGTAAACTATTTTTGTGGATATTGCTAAGCAAATTTTCATGATATTAAAATACAAGTTTTTATGACAAATAGAAGCAAATTTTAATGGAGTTAATAAACATATTTTAATTACTTTAATCATACAAATAAGCATATTTTAATCATATAAATAAGCAAATTTTAATGATATTAATAAGAAAATGTAATTATATTTAAAATCACTTTTTTACAGCCATTAATTTGTTTTTTGCTGCCTACTGGATTTTCCACTGCTTTAGATCTTGATCCAATTTCTGTGAACTCGTGCACTACTCCAATAGTAATAATAAATTACCAGATGGCTTCAGTACCCAAATTTAAATTCCCACACGAATAAAATATACTTCCGATATACCATAAATAATAATTTACATTTTGTAAACAACACATTTGAAACACTTTACACAACAAGACTGAACCATTTCGTTTTTAAATTGTGATTTACATGGTGTAAGGATAATTTTAATTTTACTGTTAAAAGCCTTGTTATATAATTTTCGACAGATTCGATTAGCGGTTGACTTAGATGGCTGTCAAAGTGGAGAGAAAGAGAGACATTACGTAGGGTGTGGATGGAAACGGAGACGTGGACGGAGACAGACACCAATGCCCTTTCTCCTCGTTATATCTATAGGATCGGTCTTTACGGCGCCACCCTGTAGAGGTGACCCAATCGAGGCGCGGGCAGACATCGACCCAACGCACACACTCTCGGTACAGTACTCTCTTACTTAGAGAGAGCCCCACACACACACACACACACACACGATGACGGTTCAAAGTCAAGCGAACGATTCCCGGATAAGGAGTCGATAATATAACAACAAGGAAAAATTCCAAGGAAAAACGTTTCTCCTCTGGAATCACTCATTCGCATTATCAACAACCATAATTAAATCAATTTCAAATGCCCATTGCAACTCAAATTTCAGTTCCATCAAAAATAAATGTATTTCATTGAAAATTTTAATTAAGGGAGATTTTTAATTTTTTAAATTAAATATAATTGATTTAACCTGCTTAGTTTTTTTTTTAAATTCTTTTAAATTTTTTTATCTCAAATTTAAAAGAAAATATGAAATGAAATTTTTTAAATAAATTGTAATTTTTTTCCCCCGGATAAGGAGTCGATAATATAACAAGGAAAACGTTTCTAGTCTGCATTTGCTCATTCGCGTTATCAATATCCATAATTACATCAATTTTAAATATCGACTGACTGCAACAAAATTTGAGTTCCATCAAAAATAAATGTATTTTTTATTAAAAATTAAATAATTACGATTTTTAAATTGAATGTTCACGATTAAGCTAAATTAGTTTGATTGAAACGTTTTCGTAAATAATTTTTTTCGGATAAGAATACATCCGAAATACATTTAATCATCCCGGATAAGAAATCGATAATATAATTAGGAGGAAAAATTCCAAGAAAAGCGTTTCTCCTCTGGAATCACTCAGTCACATTATCAAAAACCATAATTAAATCAATTTCAAATGTCCATTCAAACTCAAATTTTAGTTTCATCAAAAATAAATGTATTTTTATAAAAAAAATTAATTAAAGGAGATTTTTAAATTAAATATTATTGATTTAATCGACTTAGTTTTCTTTTAAATAATTCTTTTAAAGTTTTACGACAAATTTAAAAAATATATATTAAATAATATTTGAAAAATAAATAAATTTTGAGTTTAAGGAAAATTTTTTTCCTATAAGAAGATACGATTCCCGGATAAGGAATCAATAATACAACATGGAAAAATCCCAAGGAAAAACGTTTCTCTACTGGAATCACTCATTCGCCTAATCAAGAAACATAATTAAATCAATTTCAAATATTCACGTCAACCAAAATTCCAGTACTTTTAAATCTTTATCCTTATGTCTTTATTAAAAACTAATTAATTGAGATTTTTTACTTAAATATTTATTTAACCGAATTGTTTCTTATAATAATCCTATTGAAAACATTATTTTGTTATTTCCAATTTAAGAAATGTATATCAATTTATTTTAAATAAAAATTGAGTCAAGAAATGTTTCTAAATTCAGTTGGTTGAGTATTAGAAGTGCGATTATTTTTAATCAGGAAAATTGAATTTGAATTATTAAAAGGAATTATGTTCGTATTTTCTAAATCTGTAAATAATATATTTGAGAATATATCCTTTCGAGAATTACGGAAAACAGAAAAACCCTCGAAATTTTCTTTCTCAAATTTATTAAAAAATTAGTAAAGTATGCTTTTGGTAAAATTTAAGTTTAAAAAATGTATTTTTTTTCCGGATAAGGAGTCAAAAATATTCCAAGAAAAATGAAAACGTTTCTCCTCTGGAGTAACTCATTCGCATAATCAACAACCGTAATTAAATCAATTTCAAATATTCGTTCCAAACTTCTCCATCCCAACTTTAATTTTATCAAAAATGAAATAATTTAATTGAAAAATTTATATGATTATAACGAAAAATATTCCCAATTTAATTTTTTTTCCTATCATTATTTAAAAAAGAAAATTGCTACGAATTAAAAAAAAGTTTTCCATTGCATGACATGCCCGGGGCATGTAGAAATTTCGACCGGGTATGTATTTCTTTTTTCGCCCGACGCAGGCACTGAAAAAAAAAATGTTTAAATACTTCCTTTTCTTCTTTTTTAATTTTTTCAACGACGATGATGCAAATGGTTTTTACACCCACGCGTCCAATTGCACAGAAATGCTTTCTTTGGCAGCCGGGATGCGAATGTGTGGTCAATGTATTTCAATCAATTTTCGCGGCCCAGATAAGAAATTTATTTGAATGATATGGGAATTGCAAATGTATATAATTAATCTATTTGCAAATGTATATAATTAATCTATTTGCAAATGTATATAATTAATCTATTTGCAAATGTATATAATTAATCTATTTGCAAATGTATATAATTAATCTATTTGCAAATGTATATAATTAATCTATTTGCAAATGTATATAATTAATCTATTTGCAAATGTATATAATTAATCTATTTGCAAATGTATATAATTAATCTATTTGCAAATGTATATAATTAATAATGTATATATATTTACATTTATTATTTATACTGATTGATGCTATATATATTTTCTGTATACTGAAAGTTCTGAATGTATTTTCTTTAACAGATTTAGCACTGTTCTTTCATTTACAGTTTAATCATAAAAAATTGTCTACGGTCGACTATACAGGCCTAGGCCTCTTGTCGACTAATAATATGTCATACGTTGTAATCTTATGACATATGTTAAACTGAAATAAAAAAAATATTTAGCAAGGTCATGGGCCCCCTCATATACTGCAACTGGGCTCACAGGCTATAATCTTTGGTGGATCGTCAAGCCAGATTTTTGCATTCAATTTATTTTACCTCGGCAGAAAATTTAACTGTTTCGGTGAAAATAATTACGGGATTCGTCCTAAGCTAGGGTAGTCAGACGTCCCGGTTTTTGACCAATAAATCAATGTCGGTACAGCTATTTGTCCCGCTTTTTTTCCCCCGCTAATCGAGAAATTCGGTAAAATAAAATTATTTTTTAAGAAAAAAGTAAAAGGTGTCGAGTATTATATGCGGGGATGTGTGATTACTTTCCCGATCATATTTGCACAGAAAATAAATGCACACAAATGTTGCTTGAACACTGGGTCTTTTGCTTGTTATAATTCAATGTATATATATATATATACACTAATACACATATAAGTATATATATATAAATGAAAAGATGAAAAATACAAAAATAAATGGAACAACTGGCTTTTTAAATGTTTTAATTTCGTATTTTTGAATACATTTGGTTTTTAGTTCAGCACCTCTTTTAGAATGTATGTTTATATTAGAAGTACACATGTATACATATGTATATATATATTAATTTTGTGAGTGAATTTTATAGGCAAAATATCGGTTATTATCGATTTATATTTGCTGCAGGAATTGATTTTGCTGTAAATCTAAAATTATCGTAACTGATATTATGGTCGAATTTCGACCGGTATGTAACATAAAAATTGAAAAAAGAAATATATTATTTCACACTACATGTTGTTCATTTTCATGTTGCACGTTGGTTAGACCAATTACAATTTTATTTTAAGAATTATAACAGATATAGTTTCGTTTTTTTATTTGACAAGTGACAGCAGATGTCCTAATTTAAAGTGGTTTCGTGTATTTACTATAACAAATTATTAATATATAAAATAAAATCGGTCAGTGATCTTCTGATTCAGTTCGAAAATTATTTGTCCCGTTTGTACCGGTTCATGGAAACGTTCACTTAATGTCAGCAGTCTGCTGAAAGTGAGGGAAAAGGTTGAAAACTACTGATCTAAATTGTACAAGTTCGAAGATTTTAGTGCCGATTGGTAATTTCAGCCATCGCCACGCAATTCGACGCTATATGCTCTAAAAAAGACAAAAATCAAATCATCCCGATTTATATCAGTTAATTTGCGTTATGTTCTGGTTTTCTATCAGAATTGGTCCGGATTCCTCAGTCGCATGATCTAGCCATGATGTTAGCCTAGGCCCGCGCCTGCACAAGTCCGGTCCCGTACCTTAAACTGATTACGATTCTATATGGTCTCTCTGAACTCATGGGCCGAACTTTAAGGGAAGGTAAAATACACACATGAGGAAGCATTTTTTGTATAGAAATGAATTACTTTTTGGGTTTGATAATACGATTGAATAATCGACGTTTGGGTTTACCCAAAATTACAAAATGAACACGGCTATTTTTTTTTTTTTTTTTTTTGTGTTGACGAGGTTGAAGGTATGGAGTTTCTGTGCGAATTCAACTGAATTTCTCGTAGTGTGTGTGTTATTGCAAGAGAGTGGTCTAGCCGTGTTCGTTTTGGAATTTTGGGTGCACTCAAACGTCAATTATTCAATCGTATTTTTTGTATAGCAATGTGAGGTCGAAAAAGAAAAGTGTTGCCGGATAAACACGAAATGCTGAGAAAAAAAGAACTTTTTATTTACACTAAATAACTATAGTAAATGCTCAAATGTGTCACGATCAACACCGATGCAAGCCTGGCAGCGTCTAGCAAGTGGTTGGCGTACCCTCTTTCGAATATGGCAGATGTTTCACGGATACTTTCAGTCACTGCTAACCGCCAACACTTTTCATTTCCGACCCTATATATTGTTACACAAAAAAATGCTTCTTTATGTGTATCTTACCTCCCTTAAAGTTTGGCCCATGAGTTCAGGGACACCTTGTATAAGCGAGGTGAATTATAATTCGGTGACTTCTTTTCGGACTCCAGCAGGGAGGAAAATTGTAATTAGCGGTTTGACTAATTTTGGGTTCTTTGGTGACCACAGTACTTTTGAAAAGTTACCGTATTTCTTTAAAATTTTCGATTTTTCAAAATAAATTTGTCACTTTCGATATTTTTTCATGCAAATATTTGTTTTTGAACTTTTTCTAGTAAGTATAAGTCCACCGATAATATATTTTAGGAGTGTAAAATATTGATTCTGGCATATTATTCTACGTTGCATGTCTGACGGGGAATGTACATTTTTTGAAATTTTTCCAGCCATGGTTTAAGAATGAAGTTAATTATTGTTCACACATGAATGAAACTGAACAATTTGATTCAAAAGGTATTATAACATAGAATGAAATTCTTATTGATCATGAATGTGGTTACATAATATCCGGTTATTATGCACACTTACCAGTCGTTATGGTAAGTTTGATAAATTTATCAATTTCACCGGTGAATATGCATAATACCCAAGCGTCCTTGGTAGATTTGATAAATACTGCGAAAATTCCAAACGAGTTGAGCATGTGGGATGAGTATAGTCGGACTCTGATATAATGATAACAAATTTTACGCTCATACCCCGATATAATGATGCAATACATGTATGAATTATCACACGTTAGTATATCATATAGTACGATTTATCAAGTTTACTAACGACGCGCATCTTGCGTAATATGCGTAACCACCGGTAATAGTGATTTTTTTTTTTCAGTATTTATTAAATTTAGCAACGACACTTGGGTACTATGAATAATCGCCGGTAAAAGTGATAAGTTTAGGAAAATTCATCAAACTTTTTAAAATCCTTATTAAATGTATATAATAATAGATTATTTTATGTGTAATAACCGCATTTATCACATTCACGGAAACATCTTCATGTGTTCATATGAGCTGCCAAATCTTTTCTAGGAAAATTTGAATCTTATATTCCAAAAATATGATAGTTTTTCATGACCGAGGGTGCGTAACCTCTTCGATATGCATTCCAGATATAAGGTATTGTCCTTCATAAATGAAGCCATTGTTGTGGTTATTTATAAAGTTTCTGTTCATTAATGAATGAAATCATCGTTGTTTATTATTAATGCTGACGAGTGAAATAAATCAACTACTAAAGCCATTCAATTTTGTGAATTAAATTATTCATTGGGTTGAGAATAAAATAATGGAAATGATACATTTTGCAAATACAAAAATGTAGAAGAATAGTTTATTATTCATCAATGAATTAAACAATGGAACGTACATGATTACAAAATATTTATTTATGCGAATAAAGTGGATCATTTATGAATAAATTAAAATTCTGGAATAAAAAAGCATGAATCACGAATAGAGAAATTTAAAAATAGAAACGCGTAAAAAAATTTATTGTCGATCATGAACAAAAAATTTTGAAATAAAAAAACATGAGTATAATTTATTATCTGTCATAGATAAAGTAATTTGGATGTTAAGCAAAAAGCATGAATGAAAGAAATTATCCGTTATGAATAAAGAAATTTCGAATTAAAAAAGTATGGATGAAATTAATTATCTATCACTAACAAAGAAATTTAGAAATAAAAAAATACGAATAAAATTAATACTCTATCATGAATGAAGAAATTTAGAAATAAAAATCATCAGTAAAGAAATTTAAAAATAAGAAATTACGAATAACGAAATTTAGAAACAAGAAATCATGAATGAAGAAATTTAGAAATAAGAAATCATGAATAAACAAATTTAGAAATAAGAAAGCATGAATAAAGAAATTCACAAATGAGAAATCACGAATAAAAATTACAAATAACAAATCACGAATAAAGAAATTTAGAAATAAGAAATCATGAATAAAGAAATTTAGAAATAAGAAAGCATGAATAAAGAAATTCACAAATGAGAAATCACGAATAAAAATTACAAATAACAAATCACGAATAAAGAAATTTAGAAATAAGAAATCACGAATAAAGAAATTTAGAAATAAGAAATCATGAATAAAGAAATTCACAAATAAGAAATCCTGAATAAAGAAATTCACAAATAAGAAATCATGAATAACAAAATTTACAAATAAGAAATCATGTATAAAGAAATTTAGAAATTATAAAAAGGCGTGAACAAAATTAGTTATCGATCATTAATAAATAAATTCAGAAAGAAAAGAAAAATCTGATAAAACAAAATTTAAAAAAATCAATAAATTATCGTGAATGAAAAAAAAACATGAATAAAAAGAAATTTCATGACTAAAATCAATGAATTTGCACGAGTGAAGTCAAACAAGAAAATTTTACATTCATGAAAATTATGTGCGACTGTACTTATACACAGTCGAATCCTGTTATAACGAACTCCCAGAGACCGAAGAAACCACTTCGTTGTAACGAAATTCCGTTATAAAAAATTATAGGATTTTACATTGTTCCTATGAAATCTTAGAAAAGTGCTC
Organism: Pholcus phalangioides; assembly: GCF_987345545.1. Lineage (NCBI taxonomy): Eukaryota > Metazoa > Arthropoda > Arachnida > Araneae > Pholcidae > Pholcus > Pholcus phalangioides. The sequence continues at coordinate 24,435,633 of NW_028301605.1, forward strand.
GTTAAAACGAGATTTTCACTATAACGGTATTCGTTAAAACGGGATTCGACTGTATATCAGTAATTGGATGAGATTGCACCACACTCTGCTGGGACATGAAAACAAATGATTTATCAATCTACAAAAATATATTCATTATTCATTAACTGAAACATTGCATTCACCTCAACAATATGTGTGCATTACGCTCACCTATTCATTTCAGCACATTTGGTCTTACTAATAACCAAGTACTGTACTTGGAGAGATATGGAATCAATAGGAACCGACATGTACTTATATTGCCTTTACACATCACGCACTGGAAGCATGGTAACCGCCTTGAATACTGATCACCGGCAATCGGGTCGAAATCGACCAGAGCTGTTTGAAATCGATACGACAGGACTATTCCTGGACAATGGTCGGTCTATGGGTGAGAAATGTTTCCCGTGTACAGCGGCTCTTGCTATCGTTGTGTAACGGCTAGACTTACTAATGAGTGGTTTTTTTTTCCTTTTGACCTGAATCCATTTTTAATCATGTTTACCAGCTTTTTGGGATTGACTCCAATATTGATCTTAACACTAAAAGATTATATATAGTTCTTGATCATTAAATCAAGTGTTGTCATTTTTATGTGTCATTGTTACGCACGGTATATGGGATAAATCCGGTTATTATACGTAATAACCGGTTATATATAATAATCACCGAGAATCGTTGGTAAATTTGATAAATTTCCCTAAATTAACCATTTTTATTGGTGATTATGCATCATACCCAAGCGTCGTTGGTAAATTTAATAAGTGCTATGATAATAATCACTTTTACCGGCGATTGCACATGATACCCATAAGTCGCATCGTTAGTTTACCTGATAATTTATACATGTATTGTATCATTATATCGGAGTTCGACAAGACTCATGAATTTTTTTCCATATCTATCAAATTCACCAGTTACACTGGGGTATTATGCATAATTAAAGATGAAGGAGATAAATTTCAAATATTTATCGAATTTACCAACGACACTTGATCATTATGCATAATCGTCGGGAATAGTGATAATGTTTTCTGTATTTATCAAATTTACCCACGACGACGCTTGGGTACTAAACATATTCGTCAGTGAAAATGATGAATTTATCAAACTTACCAAGGCGACTGGTAAGTATGCATAACAACCGGTTATTATGTACAGTCGATTTCCGTTTTAACGAATACCGTTATGGCGAGAAAAAATCACGTTTGAACGAAAACTTTTCTAATCCCCCAAATAGATTTACGTAGGAACAATGTAAAAATCTCTGGAATTAATTTATAACGAAATTTCGTTATTACGAAGTGATTTCTCTGGTCTCCTGGAGTTCGTTATAACGGGATTCGACTGTATAAGTAACCGATTTATCACATTTACCGAACCACTATTATTATTTTGGTTGAAAGTGTGGGACTGAAAACGCTAGTAAAGATGTGCAAGTGAAGTCCAGAAACTCGTGTTTTCCCAGTAGAGAACGTCATCGATTCCATGTTGATACTCTAAAATTATCCGTATTGATCCACTGGCGAAAGAAATAAATGACCATAATAATGGGATATTACGGAGATTAAACTGACATACTTACGAAAGGTTTTCAGGCCATAACCTCGTACAATGACCAAAAAAAAAACATAGAGGTTCATTGTTCCCGATGTGGTATCGAAATGTTTTCTGTCACGTATTTGAAAATCACGGTATAGGATTTAGTATACTCGTCAGTAGAGATGATCGGTAGTTTCATCTTATGATCGTCGAATCGCAATCATAATCATTATGTTTTGATCGAATGACCAAGCGAGCCGCCGGTCAAATTTTCTCAGAAAATTTTAAGCTTATTTTCGCGAAATGTTATCGTTTGTCATGAACAAAAAAATGAATACAAAACCTTTATTCTCAATTACTTGGTAATATAACCCTCTATATGATTCCATAACAATACATAGATTTTTTTTGTTTAAACAGATGCGGTAGTAAATGGGTTCTGCCAGCGCATTTGTAACTTGAAACAACACATCTACCCGGTCCTATCACCATGGGTGATTTACTACCGAATGAGTGGTGCCGGAAATATCCTTGAGCGCGTATTTGGTGGCGCGAGAATTTCTTTGTGCTGCCATCTGTTTTTCAGACCATGAGTAAGTGCAATGATTGAATATTCGTGCCGTTGAATAACGTTTCGTTGCTCTCCTCATGATGCGAGTCCGTCACTATGACCACACAACAGCACAATCTTCATCTGCAAACTCTGACAACTCTAGTACAAACCCTAGAGTATAATTAAATCACCGTTTGATTTTGTTGTGCCACACTCATTTCATGAACACCAGGGGGCCAACCGAGATTACCACGCCTGCGCTCGCACCATTGGGAACGTCACTTATCTCAATTTTCGCAATAGATGGCACCACTATCCCTACAATAAAACCTGCCACAACAATAATTTTCAAAAACTTTAAAACATAACTGCTAAAAAAAGCAGAAACAGAAAATGTTCTGGGAATTAGTTCGCACTATAAGTTCATGATGGGGGCGCTGTGCAGAGCATTTCCGAAGTGTCAACCAAAGATCTCAGCTTAGGGGCCCTATTGTAGGATGGGAAGGGGGGGGGGCATGGGTCTACGTGCCTAATTGAACTCGTGATTGGGACTCGAGAGGTTGGAGCCTTGCCATCCTATTGGGAGGAACATTTCCGAATCGAGAGCTTTGGTTATGAGAGAGAGAGAGGGAGCATCACCAGGACTCTCGTTCAAGCACTCTGGCATGTGCTTTGAAATATTGTTAATAATGAAAATGCTTGAAAAAAACAATGCAAATCATTGAATCATGGGGTGTTTATCTGAGTAGTTTTTTACACGAAAATTCACTATGGAGGAGGTCCCACTAACGATCTAAGTCTACGGGGCCTAGCTCTAGAATATAGAGGGGGGGGGGCTTAAGAGCATGGAAAAGCTCGGGGAAGGGTAAATTGTTATTCCTACTTCAAATGTGCCCTCCAACTTTTCTTACGTTCAGATGGGGCCCTATTGTCTTTCATTTCACCTTCACTAATCTGTTTCACTGCGCTTAGTGAAGGCTTAGTTTAATAAGCCTTAGTTGGTGGCAATTTTATTCATAACCAACAAATGAGTAAAAATAAAATTTTATCAGCCTCAAAATACACCTTTCAGAAATCAACTATACAGTAAAGCATATGTACGGAACGTCCATAATTAAAAGACCCTACTTTAAAGTAGCCTAAAGGCGAAACGTCATCAGAAAATTGTGGAATATTGTGGCGGACTTCACGAAGTGATAGGAATTTTTGTTTCGGGGGTGGGGGGTGCGTAAAGTGAATCTTGTGGGTGACGCATTCATTAAAGAATTCAAACACAGAAATAACTGTTGTGGCCAAAACGAATATAACTTTTTTGCACTCACGAAAAATGAGTAGTGCGTATTTAAGCTAACAAAAAAAAGTATCACAGTGTAAAGTCGTGGCTCAAAGGTATCATTCATCTGAGCGAATATCATATGTTTCTGCTTTTCTCAATAAATAAGACGATTACTCCATACGTTTCTTTAAAATAAGTCTTGACAATGAAATTCTAGCTCCTAAAATACGGGTTCAGTTGACTTTCGTTTCCGAGTTCTGTAGAAAAATTATACTAATCGGCAATTTGAAAGGATCAAACTTTCCATTAGCACATGTTCTGTGGAGTAAGTTAGTAGATTTGAAATATTTTGGGCTCAAATGTCAAGGACATTTTTACGAGAGAAAAAAAAGTGACAAATCAGTACAGTAGAGTCTCACTTATCCGACATAAACGGGCCTGCAGAACGTCCGATAATACGGAGGTGTTAAGGGAAAGACTATTAAACGTCAAACTATGTTATAATTTTGCACATTACGAACCTAATAATCATGTTTACAGCAAAACAACAGAAAAAATTAGGTGAATTAAAATTAAAGTTTAGATTTAAATTAAAATTCAGTTCTGTGATGATTTAAAAAAAAATGGTCGTAGTCTGCTTTCCTGGCGAATGCCGTTTCTCCGCTGCCAAATCTCGGCATCTTTGCAGCATCATTATGTCGATTCCTGTAGCTTTTTCTTGTTGCTCAATGTATTTAATTGCAGTTTCTAGAGCCTTAACCCCATCATCGCCATAGTGGTGGTCGGCTGCAGTTGGTTTCCTGTGGTTCCCAACTTCAAGGCGCAAATGCGAGCCGATCTCCCCATTAAAAAGTCTCGCCACAGAGAGCAACAGGCCTACAACGATTAATTATTGAATCATTACACTTCACTCATAGTTAGAAAAACTGGTGGCAGATGGCAGCACTACACATAACAAGCATTACACAGAAACAAACTTCACGTCAGGTTTCATTACACGTACACGAACATTCTCGCATGTACCAATTCGTTAGACGTTCCGCAGAGGAATATGGACGAGGTACGTGTGTGGTTTAGTAGTAGAGAATTAACTCCGTCGTTATGTGAAATTCTGAAAGCTCAACAGTTGGTGCTTTATCTTTTTTTTTTTTTTGCTTTTGCGGTGAGACGTCGGCTAATACGAAAGGTCGGATAAACAAGACTACTGTATGTAGGAATTGATGAACGGCATAGTATTCTGCTGAAGACACAGCAGCAGAAAAGAGTTAAAATAAATTGACTCTACACATGACATGTGTCGACCAGTGTCGTCTTAATGCATGGGTCCGACCGAGCACGGTTCAGAAACCTCAAGTGCTGAGGGGCCCTCATGAAAATGAGATCTGGTTGAAATTATCGAGAATAAGCATTTCTAGCAAGGTAGGGGAGGGGTCTTCAGAAAATTCATTTTAGATGAGGGCCTATGATATGCTATTTTTTGTAAAATATATTTCATTTTTCTGTGAACAAATACGCAAATTTCTGACTTGAATTTTTTTCCGAATAATTGCGAAATTTGTGATTAAAAAAAAAATTTTGCGAAATTTACGTATCCCGAATAATCATTAAATCAATAATGCGTCGCCGAGGCCTATAAAGGGGTAAAGTTTACAGTGGTAAAGTTTGACAGAAGAGATGGTAAATGTTACAAAGGAAATCGGAAACTGTTGTAATATTTGTTCCCAATCATTAAAACAAAATTTATGCAAGTAAAAATTTACAATAAAATTACAAATTTTACAATATTCAAAGTAAAATAAAAAGAGAGAGAGAAAAAAAAAGATGTAAACGAGTGACTGTGTTAAATAAACAATGGAACTGATGAATAAAGCTGGCACAGGGAGGAGAACAGTGGCTTAATTCTACGACAACAATGAAATTGCCGACATGGAAGTCCAACAATGAGATTTCGACTTGAAAATACACAATTTTCCTAATGGTTTTGACCTACTGAACACGAATACCACCATGAAAAAGAGTTCTATCGGCCTTTTTATCGGAATTATTGCAATATTAAGAATGAACTTATAATGCTGCACTATATTTGTGTCTTTTTACATTTTTGTTATGTTTTTATGTATATTAACGTTGTGTCTCTATAAATTTGCGAGGTTTCCGTGTATTTATGGTAGTTTTTTTCGCATATTTATTATTTTTCCATTGCGTTTTAATGTATTTGCATTGTACATGTACTACTTTTTCCGTGTCAAATGCGGAATTACAAAGAAAACCAGAGCCAATCCAACTTTTTTATGGTCCGATTCGTGTTCAGCACATCGAATTACATAGTAGTTGACTGGTTTTTTTTTTATCAGGACGTAAATATTTTTTAAATTTTGTTGCCTAGGTCTTATTATCGATTGTAATCGATAAATGAAAACATGAGAAAGAATTCGAGAATAATCAATTATCTAGTCTTTAAATGCCGAAAGAAGTTTGTTGATATACAGAAGTCCTCTCACATCACGAAGTTAAACCGAAGTGTGATACGAAACCCCTGAAATATGAACGTTTCCGAATAATCGATATTAACGGTCTACTGCTGCTGCCATCTACCGGCTAGGAAAAGAGTCTATACGCTAACTTAATTTATGAGGAAACATTTTTACTGATAAAAATGTTTCAAAAAAATTATAATTACACACGCCACCACAGAAAATATCAATTCAAACCATCATCTCATTATTATAAGTTTATGATTTCATGATTGATGAAGTATTTTTATAATTAATACGCAACATATTAATGAATATAACACGGTCTGAAAGCCAAATTGTACAATTTAGAAAATTTATCAAAGCCTCAAAACAATTATTTTTTTTTTAATGAGTCACACTACTTCCCGAATTTCATGTGCTTTGAAAGCCAAAAGTGTGATTTTTTTTAGGATTGTGACGCTAATATTCAAATTTATTGCCAAAAAACGTTTACTCTATTGAAACCATTGTTACTGAAGCAACCTGCTAATCATTCCTGGGTGCCTCCGGGAAGCTTGTATCATGGGCGGAGAAACCCCTCCCCCCCCCCCCCCCAGCATCAAAAGTGGAGTGAGCAGATCTGATGTATGTGTATGTATATGAATTGACATCATCATCATCCTGCCCCCTTCCACAGCAATAATGACCTTGCCCCATCCAGACTTCCCAGTCTATCTCCGCCTATGACTTGTATGGACATACTGGGGTATTATTGTATGGCAAGTGTAAATACAAGGTGATTCATAAGTAAGTATACAGTTTCCAGATGCTGTATAGCAGTAACTGTTGAATACACAGACAACAACTGCGATTTATAAGGTAGATGCAATCATAAAGTATATCCTGCTACTGAGGCAAGGGGCATAGGCGATACATAAGGCATGCCAAATGATTAGTCAGCCAAAATGGCAATGAAGAAGACATTCTGGAATCGGACAAAATGGAAAATGTAGTAAACGGCTCGAATTTTTGACGTGAATACGTCTTTAAAATCATCTGGCGTTACTGGATGCATTCAAAGCATACCATAAAGGGTATATTTCTTTATGAATCACCATGCACGAAATAATCACCACACAAGAATGGGGTAAATCGAGAAGCTATCCATTCTTAGAATAAGACAACCATAAGTATTCTTTATGGGCATTGTATAATATTTTATCATATATATATATTGTTTATAATTTGTGTCAATTGCATTTTTAATTGGCTTGCTGTTTTTTTTTTTTTTAATATATGACATCCATATTTTTATGGGCATCTTTTTCTCAGCCACCTCGTTGGGCACTTTGCCTGTTGTGGCGTTGTATTTGTAAATAAATGCAAAAAAATGCATTATTGGTTTCATTGAAATAAATAGTTATGCAGAAATATTATCTCTTCACTGAAAAAAATATGTGTTGCAATTAATATTATTTCTTCCAAAAAAAATTAAAGGGAAATTAAGGAAAAAACCATTTTATACCCCTATTTAATGTGTTTTTTTACTAAATTTACTCCGTTTTCCGAATTCGAATTTCTCAGTGAATATTGCACTTAGAAGCATGGGATGTTTTTGCTGGAATCAGAAGAGTCGGTAAAACAACTTTTTAATAGCGTTTTGGGCCATACAGGGACTGTATAAAAATTTATTTTTTTTTTTCATTTTAATCACTACACAACGCTTTGCAACATGAATGGCATACCTGGGCATTACACGTTACTTGGAAACTTTGTCTAACTGCAAATATACCTGTAGGATCAACGGGGTTCGCCAGTAAAATGTATATATTACCAGTAGGACTAGGGACCGTATATGAAGCAAGATACAAAATCCATTCCTTTTTTAATACAGCCTTTCTGTCTTCCAACTTCAAATTAGAAAGTTTTTGTCCTGTCTGTTATATGCTGGGATTACACTATAAAAGTTTGGTAAAAGTATTTTTTATAAAACTTGAAAAATTCAATCAATAAGGTCACCGGTCGCATTTTCTAGAATGCAACCAATTACCTTATTGGTTGGATTTTTTTAGTTTCATAAAAGGACTTTTATCAGACTTTTATAGTGTAATCCCGGCCTTCGCATGAAAAAAAAGAAAAGAAAGAAAAGCATGTTTTTAACACTTGCAGTATCTCGGGTTCTTGAAACCTCTCATATCAAAAAACACTGAGCCAGGATACCGTTGAAAGTTTTCTTCTCCCAATAACGTGTTTTTCTTTCCCACCCCGTCCTGTCAATCAACTACTAGTGGGGCGGAGTCAGCCTCTAGACAAAGTTTGATAACAGAAGGGGGGGAGGATGTTTTTATCTTCCCTTCGAGGTTGTATACGATAATGCCTACAGCATAAATGTCAGAAAACGATCGTTACCCCCCCCCCTTTTTTTACTTGTTTTTCATTATTATTTTTTTATTTGGGGGAAAAGCAATTATAAGCTCACGGGATCGAGAAAAAATATTCTTTTTGAAAATAGGTGGCAGTTGCTTAGAAGGTTTTTTGATTTCCACTGTGGTACTTATATATAGTGGATCAGGAAAATTTCAAAAACCGCTTAAAGGGTCAAGTGCAATATCAGCTGAGATGTTTGAATTCAAAAATCGCTAAGAAGAATGAGAGAACAGCATAATTAAGGAAAATTTTGTTCTATATGCCATTCATATGCTGCACTTTCGGTGATCAATTTCAGTATTTGGGGTCATTCAAGCATTACGTCAGCATCGATGGAAGGGGAGGGAGGTTTCCGATTTGCTGACTTTTGATGACAAGGAGGAAGGGGTGTTTGGATGATGCTTACGTGATCAACCACCCTTTATGAAAATAAAAAAATATTCTTGATAGCATCTTATTCGGCGCGCCACACACACAGAAACGGAAAAACCTTTCGATAGTTTTTGGGCACCCGAACTAACATTCTCTTTAATGATAAATCGCTTAGAGAGCCACTTCAGCGAGATCTCTAAATGTTTCACGGATCCTTCAAGTACTCAGGAAATGTGTCCGGGCGGCTTAAGTGCTATGTAAATGCTTCTGCGCTGCTTAAATGCTCTGGAAAAGTGTCCGGGTCGCTTAAGAGCTCTGACACTGTGTATCACTCAAGTGATCTGTAATTATGCCACGGATCACTAAAAAAATCTGGGAATATTCCGCGTGTAACTTGAGTGATTTAGAACCGCACTGGGGGTGGGGGCACTTAAGTGCTCTATAATTGTGCCACATGTCACTCAACGGATGTCTAAATGTGCCACGGGTCGTTTAAATGTTCTGGAACTGTGTCACGGGTTACTTAAGTGATCTTTGAGGCCTAATTCATCACTTAAATGCCCTGGAATTGTGCCACGCGTTATTTAAGTTATCTGTAAATGTGCCGCTTAGTTCATTTTAACAAAATTGGGGTTGAGAGGGAAAGCCACGTCAGATAACCTTCAGGGCCACATTTGGTCCGTCGGTCAAGGGTTTACCATGTATGGCTTAAAGGCGGAGGTCGCAATGGATTTCTTAAAGAGAAATTTTTTGAGTTATTACCCTTCAAATAGCATTTAAATTTCAGATATTGATTATAATGACATATAAAGTTTTTTTTTTTTAATGTTAATTCTTTTTAAAAATGTTTTTTACATCAAAAAATATTTTGTATTCAGCTGGTGGGAAGCACACGAGCCCCCTATGCCCCTCCCCTTCCGCGTACGTTTCTGATCCCACCAATATGCGTTGGGAGGTGGGGGCAGTGTTAACGAAATTTTACTGACAAGAGTTGGTCAAAAATTGCTAACGTAATACTTGAACGACCCCTTTTAGAACTGAAATATCTCTCTGGTAATATTGCACATGTATTTTTTATTTCATTTTGGACCAAGAGAGACAGAGCAGCAACTTTCTTATTTGAAAGTAGAGGACAAGAATGCTGAACAAAATACTTGAATTTAGTGTACCTCGGTATATATATACGGTCCCTAGTAAAATAAATCCCCTCTCTAAAATTTGGGCACGTTGTTTTTGAATACATTTTCTTGTTGAAATTACGTTTTACAACCAACGGTTCATTAGTTATTTATTATCTGAAACGGACTAATTTTGAAACTTTTTGGTGATTTATTCCCTAATGTTTCACCTGTTGCTGGTACGTGAGAAGATCTTGAAAATTCCATGAATTTGAAATGATTACTTTTCAAAGACCATCCACGGAAAAATTATAAAGTTAATAATTTTCATCTAATATCAAATAAATCAGACAAAGTTGGGAGAATCATTAAAAAACGAATCATAAATCAATGTTAAAATTCCGATCTGAAACAGTTTGATTAGGAGAAGTATCTACACCTTTCCCACGAGCCCTTAAAGGAATTCCAGCGAACGAGCATTAATCATTAAACCCTCAAAATTAAACAGGATAATCATCGATCATGCACGCGCGTCATCGATTTAAATGTCCCTCGAAGAGACAGAACAATTCATTTATATTCACCTTTTCTCTCTCATACTCACATATTTTTGCTGTTTAATATTCAACCCTGTGTCGTGTTACCAGAACCCTCGTGCAATCCATTTTCCTCCAAAACCCCCTTAAAGGGCAAAAAAAAAAAAAAAAGGATTATGGGTAAAAATAAGAACTCGAAATTTTACCTAATCATGCAAACCTTTATGATTTATTTTTATTAAGTTCTCGCGTGAGAGGTTAGAAAAAAGTCTTACGATATAATCTTAACTTTTTTTTTCGCCTTTCCAGTATATTATTAATGATTCCCCACATGGAATCTTTTTGAAAGATATTTCCTAGAATTTCCGGATTTCCGGATTTTTACGCACTTTTTCTTCGCTCTCACATCGAATCCTGGGATTATTTCGTCATATTTCTGTCAGAGATTGTAATGATGTTAGACAAATTGGATTAGTATTTGAATCGTTATTATTGAAGACAATTTTACTTTGGTAATGCTCTTTCATACATTTGGTCTATCGGATCGTGATGATGGATGATTTTGTGGGGGGCGAGGGGAGGGCGGAAGTTGAACTTGGTTCTTGAGGAAGACACGAGAGCTTTTCGGACGGGTAGTTCATTGAATTTCAGCGTTTATAGGATAAGTAGGAAATCGTTTCTTTAGTGGCTTGCTATTCCGAGCCATTGCGTCACTTGTTCGAAATCAGTTGGTGTCATTTCCGTATAGACATTCCCCCCATCTAAGAATCAAGTGTTTCAATTTCTCTTAGATGGCGCTCCAATAAAAATGTGTGTATAAGTGTTAAGCAATAGTAGAAAGAACCACAGCCTAGAGTGGTAGGGATATTCTTCTTGATTTAAAGAGGAAAAGTGTTTTATGTGTTGCGCCGCCGTGCTCTCATGGGAGTATCACAACGACTTCGCTTGGGTTCGGTTCATTCTGATCACTTGGTAGTGTGGTGATTACCTAAATTATGGCGGCACTACGAATAACAAGCATTACACAGAAACAAACATCCGTCAGGTTCACGACACATACACGCACATTCCAGTATGCACCAATTCGTTAGAAGTTCTGCAGGGGAATGTGGACGAGGTGCGTGTGTGATTTAGTAGTGGCATTACACAGAAACTAACTTCACATTTAGGTTCACAACAAATAGGCTACATACACTGCTTCCAGCATGGCCCAGGTCTTCTTTGACAACCTGATAAAATCTCTTCATTGAGACAGAGCGGCAGGCTATGATCTATTTAAGAGGGGGAGGTTTAGTAGCGGTGGTGGTTGTCTAGAGCTCTCGATGATTATTAGCCTTTTCCGAGGAACATGAGTGAATTTTGAAAATTTTCTCCCATGTTACATGGTGTCCCGTAAAGTAAACTAAGTTCTATGAAGGTTCAGTGTTTCCTCACTCCTTACGGACAGGAAATTTATGATTAAACCAAGTTTTTTTTTTATGACGAAATTTTCAAATGAAACGAAGAACAACATTTATGGCACCTTATCCAACGCGCAGAGTTGGAACCAGCTTCTGGTTTAAAAATTTTGCATAAAAAGAAAACTTCAACAGATTGCGCAAACAAATAAAACGTGAAGTGTCGCAGAGAAGAAAGATGGCCTGTTCCAGAGTGCAGAGCACATAATTCTTTAGATGCTGCCAAATGCTAAAGTTTAGTTTCTATTTCAAAATCTCTCGGGGTACCGTGACAATAAGTTCCGTGGAACCCCGAAAAATCTTTCAAGGAAAAATTAAGTTTATAAGACGAAACATTAAAGGAGACATAAATTATGCAATTTTTTTAAATACTCACAAATAATGATAATGTCAAGTTTCCGATACGAGAATGTAGATGGCACCATCTCGACAATTATGATTTGTTTTGTTTGGTTCAAGTTGATAATCGTGACTATATAACAAATTCTACATAATAAAAGAGGAAAAAGAAACCATAAAAATCTAAGTTTTCAAGTTTCGGTATGCAAATTCCGAAAATGGTGTGGGAAGTTAATAAGTATTTGCTTTTTATTCATTCCATAACGAACTCTACGGAGTTTAATCGTGTATTCAAGTTCTGTGTGTGTGTGCCTCAACAATAAACTGAAACTAATTGCGTTTTTATTTCTGAGAGGATCTTAAAAATCGGATGATGATGCGAACAATCCAGCACAAAACAAATGAAACTGGACGTGAGTTTTAACGAGTTTTGCTCTCCCTCCTACGCTTGATAATACGTGGTTAAATTAACTGTGGCAGAGTGGAGAAAAAAACGGTTTTGTTTCAAAACTTTGAAATTCAAATTCTTTTATCTTAGAGGAAAATTACATTTTTCAGAGAGAAAATCTGTTTTTTTTTTTGGTAGAATATTCTTCTCGTTCTTATGAAAGCGAGTGTTAGGTAAAAAGAAAATTTTGAAAGGACAGAAAAGATCCTTTAGCAGAAACATTTTATTCTTTCACTGACCTTGAATTTTTTCCTCACCATTTTCTTTTTCTCGACCGGGATTTCACTATAAAATTTTAGTAAAAAGTTATTTAGTAAAACTTGAAAAATGTAACCTATATATAAGCTTATCGGTTGCATTTTTCAAATTTTATAAAATAACTTCTCTAGAACTATAGCGTAAAGCCGGCCTAACCCACGTCCATCAACTATAAGTATATTATGTTTTTCCAAATAAAAATTCAGTGTTGAAGATATACAGAGTGTCCCATAAATTCGTAAATGATATAAAAATGCACTAAAACTGAAGGAATTTGTGTATTTGAATGCAGTCTGCGAAAAAAAAAAAACTATTCTTTCTCGAAGGGGATTTTTCCTTTTGATGGAGACACTGTACGAAAAAAAATCATTGGAAATATGCAAATCAGAAACGTATAAAATCAAAGGTGTATGATTATCAGCTCATTTTTAAATTTACTTTTTACTGTTGCTTACACACACAATGAGGTTTCTATTGTGATGTTGGAATTAGTAGATAAAGCACTATAGTGTGAGGTTGTTTTACCTCAGCCGAGAATGATCGACTGAAGCTTTACGAACGTTTCGGGCACAGAAAGGATTGGTGATTGGACCCGTGAACCTTTCTTTAATCTCTTCTGTTATTCGTTTTAAGTACAAAACATTAGTTCAATTTTTTATCGATAGAGGAACCTCTACGAAAGTATATGATTGCTAATTGGACCTGAACCTTTCTTCAATGATTTACTCTCATACAGCATCCTGTTTTGACAAAACATTGTACTAAATTCTCTTCATATATATTTATATATATATATATATATATATATATATATATATATATATATATATATATATATATATAGAAAACCCCATTTCGTGAGAATAACTTTCTCACAAACCGCATTTTAATGTACCAACTTTTGCAATTTTGGTGAATTTTTATATCATTTGTGTATTTACTGGATACTCTGTACGTTCACAATATCAAGAAGTAAAGAATTCGCGATAAGTCGAAGAAATAGTTTTTGTATTGGTTAAACATATAATTTTTGAATTATTGAATGAATGACATTTTAATATTCACAAAAATGTTAAGGTCTAAAAGTTTCAAAATAGCTGAAAGCACAGCAATCATTAAAGATTAGTTCAAGAATTAGTGAAAGAAATTATTTCATACATAAATGAAATACTCTCAGATTCGATACAGGAAATATTTTCAGAATTAATGAATAAAATATATCCAGAATTAGTGCGACTAAATTATATCTCAATTGATGAAAAAGCATCAAAATAAGTTTAATAAATAATTTCAGAATTAGTTTAAAAAATATTTTCGAAATTAGTGAAAAAAATTTCTTCCAGGTATAGTAAAATATTTTCGGATTTAATCAATACAATTTTTTCATAATTGATTCATAAAATATTTTCAGAATTGATTGATAAAGTATTCTCAGTATAAATTGATGAAATATTTTCAGTATAAATTGATGAAATATTTTCAGTATAAATTGATGAAATATTTTCAGTATAAATTGATGAAATATTTTCAGTATAAATTGATGAAATATTTTCAGTATAAATTGATGAAATATTTTCAGTATGAGAGAGAGAGAGAATGAAAGAACTGATTTCAGAATTAGTAAAATATAGTGTTAGAAAAAAAAGTCTTTTCGTAGTACTTAGTACGAAATTATTATTAATTTCTCGTGGGGAAATTTGGATTTATTCATATATATATATCCTGTACATTTACGTAAAGCTTTTATAAAAACAGATAAAAAAAAAACACATGCTAAAGATTACTTTTGGGAATTTCGCATCAGTATATTCTCGAATATACAACGAAAAAACACGAGCTTCATTCGAATTATATTCGTGTCATATTATAACATTTTCAGAAATAATTGTCTGCGGTTTTCTCCCGAAAAACATGATAAATTCAGTGACTATTAACAAAAAAGAACAATATTTCTCGTTCAAGAATTCTCTATGTCGTAGAGTCTACGAGTTCGAAATAAGAATGAACAAATAATAATTAAAAATACAAAATAACAGAAACAAAAGTAATTCTCGTGTGTAACTTGGATAACGAAAGAATGTGCGTGAGTTTATTCTTTTCTCGAACAGATAAAAATCGCAAATTTAAGAGGTTTTCTTATTGCGTAAAAATCTACTTCCTCATACCTTACGAAGCAAAAAGAATCTTTATCTTTTTAGAGAAAGTTCCGAGCTTCAATTACAGCCAAAAAAAAAAAAAATTGCCAAAGGCAAGTAAAATTGCAATTGCAGTTGCCAGTTACAGCCAAAAAATTGTCAAAGTTGCCAATTGCAGTCATAAAAGGAGTTGTGAAAGGTAAGAAAATCTGCCAATTACAGCCAAAAAAAGTGTAAAAGAAAATAAAGTTACCTATCACAGCCAAAATCGTGCCAAATTAAAGTAAAGTCGCTAATTACTACAGCCAAATGAATATCAAGGAGTAAGGTTGCCAATTACATCCAAAAGAAATTGCCGAAAGTGTCGTCATGAAAATAATCTCAATTCTAAATTTCAAAAATTTAAGTAAGCCTCGTTGAAAATGAGAAAAAAACGAGACATTTTGTCCAGTAAAATACCGGTTGCATATTCTCCGTATTGATACGACTTTTTTGGCCCGCGAATATAAAAGATTACTCAACCCTCTTGGAAGGTGTGATAACGCAAATTCGTCATTTTCCGTGAACAGAATTATATAAAAATTATTAATAATTTTAATGAGATATTTCTATTTATTCACACGCAAATATTCATAGGCATTACTGGAAATTTATCAAAATCACGTTCAAGTAAACACTTGAAAAAATTCTCACTCCTAAACATTCCCAAACAACTTTCAAAAAATGATTCATTTGCATATTACTCACGTCTTATTTTATATTTAAAGAAAACTCTTCTTTCGAATAAGTGATAAACATTCCATTTAATGACTATCAACGAAATAAAATATTTATCGTTCTAGAATTTTCTACGATTTCTAAATGAAAATAAATTCCCGATAACTAAACAATAAAATAGAAAAGTAGAAACAAAAGCAGTTTTCGTGTGAAACTTGGATAATGAATGTTTGTGTGATAAGTGTTTCTTCTTTTCTCGAACAAATAAAATTCGAAAATTTAAGAGATTTTCTTGTCTCGTGAAAATATTTTCCTTTCATACCATATTTAAGAAAATGAATCGTTTTAGAGATAAGTTTCGAGCACCAATTACAGCCAAAGGAAAGTTCACTAACCAATTACAGGCAAGAAGATTGTCAAAAGCAAGTAAAGTTGCCGATAAATGCCAGAAAATTGTCAAAGTGAACTTGCCAATTGGAGCAAAAAATTTGTTCTAGCCAATTACAGTCAAAAACAGTTGTGAAACGCAAGTCAAGTTGCAGATAGTTGTCAAAGGCAAGTCAAGTTGTCAATAATTATCAAAAAATTGTCGAAATAAAGTTGCCAATTGCAGCCAAAAAAAGTTGTCGAAGGTAAAAAATATTATCAATTGAAGCCAAAAATGTTAATGGTTCTAGTCAACCACACAACCAAAAATAAATTTTCGAAAGCAAGTAAAGTTGCCTATAATTGTCAAAGTGAAGTTGTCAACTGCAGCCAAAAATTCATCGAAGGTAAGAAAATTTATCAATTCCAGCCAAAAAATATTGTCAAAGGCAAGTGAAGTTGCCTATTACCGCTGAAAAAACGTGTCAAAGGCAAGTGAAGTTGCCTATTACCGCTGAAAAAACGTAAAGGCCGGCATTACAATATAAAAGTTTTAAAAATATATTTTATAAAACTTTAAAAATCAAGTAAGCGTCAGTAACATTCCAACAAAGGTTTTATAGCTTATTGGTTGCTTTTCACGTTTTGTAAAAGATCTTTTACCAAACTTTTATAGTGTAGTCCCGGCCAAAGGCAAATAAAGTCGCCAATTATTACACCCAAAAAATTGTCAACGGATAAAGTTGCCAATCACAGCCAAAAAAAAGTCAAATGTTTAGTTATGAAACTGATCTCAATTTTTTTGATTTCAAAAATTTTCAAGTAAGCCTCGTTTAGAAAATGAGGAAAAAACTAGACATTTTATGAAAAGCTGGGACGACCAAAATAACGGGAATCTAGTAAAATACCAGTAAATACATTCTCAAACTACATTCTTTAAAAAAAGCTTCATTTGCATACTTCTCACGTCTTATTATATACATTAAAAAAATGTTTTCTTATGAATAAAATGATAAACATCCCATTTAATGACTATTAACAAAAGAAAATATTTATCTTTCTAGAATCTTCTACGATTTCTAAATGAAAACAAATTCATAATAACTAAACAAAAAAAATACAAAAGTAGAAACAAAAGCAATTTTCGTGTGAAACTTGGATAATGAATGTTTGTGTGATAACAGTTTCTTCTTTTCCCGAACAGATAAAATTCGTAAATTTAAGAGGTTTCCTTGTCTCGTAAAAATCTTTTGCTCTTCCATACTAATACTTACAGGAGAGAATCTTTTTACGGAAAGTTTCGAGCTCTCCGGGTTTTCGGTCGGTTGTTCGTATTTTACGGAAAAATAACTCATTGCGCGACCCGTTGAGCGTAATCTTCGCTTTGTTCTTAATCATTAGGATGCATTTTTTTGCCTCTAGCTATTCCGGACTAATTTTCTTCTTAATTCTGGAAAAGTTCTCCGTTGAAAAGAATGATCTGGAGAGTTTGCCGTGCGTGATGGATCATTTAGGATTATTCTACGAGTATGTTACGATTTAGCCGTGTTTTATTATTACTAACTCGAACCACTCGTCATGAGTATTATTATTTATTTATTCACGAAATATTCATGAATATGGTATCTTTCTCGATTCAGTTTGTACTAACTAATGCTGTTGCGTTGTGCCTGTGAATGATGGATCGTTAGGACATACATGTTTTACCCGCGGCCAGAGGCCCGAATGTGGCCTCCACGGTCATGTGGCCCAGCGATCTCAAACCTAACTTTGCAAACATGGGTTGCGCAGCACATTCTCAGATTACTTAAGAGACCCGCAGCACATTGACACATCATTTGAGTGATTTGCGGCACCATCCCAGAGCACTTGAGCGTCATTTACAGATCAGGAGGGACCTGCTCCGCAGCCAGGGCCGTCATTTGGGGGGGGGGGGTCGGGGGGGCAACGCCCCCCCCACCCTGGGTTTCGAAAATACACTAAAAATGGTATATATATATATATATATATATATATATATATATATATATATACATATGTACATATATATACATACATATGTACACACACAAATATATATACATATATATACATGCGTTGAGTACATGTTCTTTGCCCCCCCCCCCCCGAAAAAAGTTGAAATGACAGTCCTGTCCGCATCTACACAGCACTTAAGCGGACCTTTGCAATTTTTTTCACTAATTAGCGACTTTCGTGCCTCTGCATTTTTTTTTACTTTAATTTGCGACTTTACTTGTCTGAAAATTTTTTGGCTGCAATTGTCAAATTTTTTTGCTGTAATGGGAAATTTTTTGGGTGTAATTAGTAACTTCACTTGCCTTTGACAGATTTTTTTTTTACCTAAATTAGCAACTTTACTTTTATTAGATAATTTTTTGGGGACAATTGGCAACTTTACTTGCATTTAACTATTTTTTGGCAATAATTGACAATTTTTTCGCCTTTAATTGACAATTTTTCGACTGAAACTGATTTTACTTGCATCAGGCAATTTTTCGACTGAAACTGATTTTACTTGCATCAGGCAATTTTTCGACTGAAACTGATTTTACTTGCATCAGGCAATTTTTTTGGCTTTAATTGGCAACTTCACTTGCCACCGTCATTTTTTTAGCTTTAATTGGCAACTTCATTTGCCACTGCCATTTTTTTGCTTTAATTGGAAAATTGTCACTTGCCACTATCAATTTTTTTTCGGACTGACCCATTTTTACCACTTTTACAATTCGTGACCAAATTACAAAGTTGTTTTATATATATGATGACTGCCCATTTAAATCATGTATTTTCGAAATTTCATAAAAGTGGGCGTTAATTTAGCATGCTTTTCTTCGTAATCAATGTGAATATTCAAAAATTAACTTTTCAATTAATGTAAATTAATTAAAGCAATTAGTAATTACAATTTTGAGAAACCTCATGTACCATGTGACAGAAAATCATTGGGCAAAAATTATAATTTTCTATTTTTTCAAAATGTATTTCCGCACATGGTCACGGAAAAAAAAATCATAATCGGGATGAAATTTCTGAAAATTTATTTTGAGATAATCATAAAAAAAATAAAATTTCATTGTAAATAAATTATGAAAAAAAGATACTGTGTCGCGCGGCACTCATTAGACTTCTCAATTTCCAAAAATGTTCATTTCGGGCGGAAACCTATATGCAAATTATTTGGAAATGTTTTTTTTTTAACAAACCATGTTGCGCAAATGCAACGTCAGTCAAAAATGGGATTTCCAATTCATTTTTGGACTGATTTATATGTTGAATCAATTTTTTTTTAAATTTTTATCAAGTAATATTATCTTGGTAGTTTTCTCATTATTCGTGAGGATTTGTTTTTGCTTTTTTTTCTCTTCGAATAAACTCAAGTGATCATGTCAAATAAAGACAATGGCTGTGCTGTCATTTCCATGTTTATCATTAATAATAATAAAAAAAGGTGGACTACCTTAATAGACAAGGACGGCATTTATTATGACATTAAGGGGTTTTTGTTTTTTTTTTCTGTCTGCGCCTCAGAGTTAATGAGCAGTTGCAAGATATACAGAAAATTGGATGTAGTGTGAAGATGCTGCTTTGTTTTATTTGGTTTTTTTCAGTTTGGAAGATGTTTTATTTTTTATTTCTTGGATAGAAAAATTCATTTCTGCCTTTACCGGGACGCGTTATTTTATCCTATACATAGGATTTTAACATGGGGTTACGCTCATTGGCAGGGATCATATTTACGTCACTAAAAAGTGAGGCAAGCTGTGGTTTTTGTTTATGACTATAGCGCCACCTGGATTGGCACTCAACTGAAATCTGCTTATACTATTACAGTTATAGCGTGCAAGTTCTTGAAATACGAGTTGCGACTGTCACATTCAAATAAAGATTGAAAAATTGTCCAGCAAAACGTTTTTTTTTCTATTGATAAGCCAGTATGAAATCGGCAATTATGCATAAGTGCAAAAAAAGGTTAATCTACAGATATCGCCAAGAAACCCGAGGCACGCAATGAGTAGCTAATTGTTGCCATATTTAATAATTCTTGCACCTTTAATGATTGCTCTCCGCCGCACATTTTTTTTAGTTTTTATGTATTTCTCGGTGTATCTATTTATATTTATAATTTTTTGAGGATGACACTTCTGGACCCTCTCCTTGCAGTATCTTCACACAATATCCAGTTTTCTATACAGGGTGTCCTGCAAGTGCTAATGCTTCCTTTATCTCATCAACCATCCCTCCTAGAAATATGATTCCAATTTTAAAAAAATGCTCAAAATGCGTTCAAAAATTACATGGAACCTATTTTGGGAGTGAAAATACAGTGTGTCACAAAATAAAAAAAATCTACACACAAAAAATTTTTATATGATAAAATTTTTAAATCACAAAAAAATTTTATATGATCTTCCTGTGGCCGCTGTGGTGGTCGAGTGGTTATAGTGCCGGACTCGTGATGCGAGGATCCGGGTTCGAACCCCACAGTGGTGGTCGGCTGAAGTTGGTTTTCTGTGGTTCCCAACTTCAAGACGCAAATGCTAGCCGATCTCCCCGTTAAAAAGTCTCGCCACAGAGAGCAACAGTCCTACAACGGTAAATCATTCAACCATAACACTTCACTCATAGTTAGAAAAACTGGGGGCAGATGACAGCACTACACATAACAAGCATTACACAGAAACAAACTTTACGTCAGGTTGCACTACACGTACACGAACATTCCCGCATGTACCTATTCGTTGGGGGGTTCCTTGGGGGGGGGGGGTGCATGTGTGGTGTAGCAGTAGTAGGTAGGGCCTCCAAAAAATGGCTCGGGGGATCCATGATGTTCTAAGTCAGGCACCTCGTTGGGCAATTTGCCTGTTGTGGCGTCGTATTTGTATTTGTATTTGTATTCCTATCTTCTTATTTCCAATTAGAAAGGTGTTGCCCTGTCTCCTCAGAAGCCAACAAAAATGTTCACGTTTCTACGTGCAATATTCGCTGAGATAATTGAATTCAAAAACGAAGAAAGTTTGGGGAAGGACAGCAAAAACTAACGGAGAACGCTTCATTTCGCTCATTTATGCTGTTCTTTCCCAAGTTTTCTCCGTTTCTGAATGCAAATAGCTCCACGAATATTGCATATAGAAACGTACAATGTTTTTGTTGCCCTCAGAAGACAGGGCAACCACTTTCTGATTGGCAATTACAGAACGGAGTACGGTATAAAATCAGGAGGGACAGGGCAGCAACTTCCTCGTTTAAAGTCGGAGGGCAGGAGGGACCGTATGAAAATGTAGATTTTTATTTTACGACACAGTTTATATTTTCCCGGTCGAAACTGGTACAGTGATTCTTAAACACATTTCGAGCATTTTAGAACTATACCTCTACGACGAGCGGTCGATGAGATAAACGTCGAATTAGGACTTATGGGACACCATGAATAACAGGTTTTAACGAAATACATCCACCAGAACGGTCGCTACAGAACGGTGTGTCTGTAGTGTTATTTTTTTTTTATAACCACCCTGTATATAAAATATGTTTCGCGTCAAAATGGTAAAAATCCATCAGTCGTGATACAAGGGTATGAAAACATGAGCCACGCAAAGATGGATTGATTCGGACAAAAAGGAGCCATCTGTACACTCGTATGTATACGGATTTCTCTTACGCTTTTGTAACGAAGTGTTCCTGAACTCAGAGCGATATTGCGAAGAGGGAAAAAAAACTTTTCCCGGTATATTCTTTATTTCCTTTTCCTTAATCCGTCTTCTGAGGAGGAAAAACGAGGAAAAGTTAATCTGTTATCCTCACAGGGGGAAAAAAAAGAAGAGCAAAAGTTTTCCTCTCGCAGCTTTTCTATAAATTAACCTTGACAATGATTTGCTTTCATAGTTCGCAATTTCGCTTCTCTTTTTTTCGGTTCCTTTTGTTTCCAGGAAACGGAGATAATCCACTTCTATGCTGTTTTCTTCTCTTAAACTTCTCCAGGAATTGCGCAGTTTATTTCTTATAACGGCTGAGAAGGCAAGAAGACAAACACATGGTTCATTTTTCTGGCGTACACCTTGTCGAATGAGTCAAATTGATTGCTATTCTTTTGTATTCGAGTGTTGTTCTGGTATTATCCTAGTTCAAAGTTTCTTTTTCCTGTGATTTCGTAACGCTTTATTAATTATTTAATTCCTGAAAAATTAATGCTTCCTATTTTTTCGGGAGGGGTTTTTTTTTCTGATTTTACGTCGGTAATTTTCTTTCGATATTCAATAAAGAGGGGATAAAAAAAAAAGAGTATACAAACTTTATTGCTAGGAAAATTTCTAGCTCTGGGTGTCGGACGAAGAATTTCCCAATGCCTTCTTGAGAAAGTAATGTTGCCGATGCCAATACGGCACAAAAGAAGAGGCATGTCGCATTTTTCAATGACAATGGTTTCCAAACTGAGATACGCGTTCCCTATAGAGTTACGCGATAAATCGTTGAGAGTAAAGGAAGAAATAATCAGCAATGTCGGGAAAATGAGAAAACGTTAAAAAAAAAAACCCTGCTGTAAATCTAACCAATATTCTCTTATGATTCGGATAAGTGTGCTACCAATGCACCACGAAAGAGACATAACTTTGCTGTCCGGACACCACACAGTGCAGCGTCACGCGAAAAAGTAGACTCTCAACAGCTTCCTTTAACGTAAGCAAATCGCCTCCAGGTGACGACAATAGAAAATAAAATACGTCAAAATCGATTCACCTCATTGTTTCTCAGTCTAAAAGCAGTCCAGAAAAACATAAATCTATGAAAAAAATGCGTTTAGTATGGAGAAATAGATGGCAGCACAAGCAAAAACACACCTCTGAAGTCTAGACATGAAAACAAGTGCACGTGCCCCAGTAATACTAGCAACTAGCGCAACTAATCATATCTAAACGTTGGACAAGAAATAATAGATCTCTCAAGAATTTCTTAAAACAGTTTCGATTGTTCAAAAGAAATTTCAAATATCCCTCAGACAATAAGACGTTGAATTCGACTGCTTTTACATTTTTTAATTCAAGAGGAGAGTTTTAAAAAAAAATCTTGCATCACATGAAGTAAAGTAAAATGTTGTCTGGAATATGATGGATTACTCTGTCTCGAAAGTTTATATTGAATAAAGTTATCAAAAAAGAAATGTTCAGATTATATCGAGAGTAGAATAATCGTTATTGGGAAAAAATAAAATAGAGTCTAGACATCGGAAATAAATCAATCGAAAAGTTTGCTTTATAAGAAATTCGCATTTAAGTATTTTATCAATCCATCACACCTCGGTATTTTAATACACAATATCAAACCTACATTGCATTTTAATCACATTAAGTATTTTACCAATGTACATGAGGAATGCAATTTGAAAAATTTGAGTTTGAATTCTTAGAATAATCACTTCAGTTCTTCCTGAATGATCATTTCAGGCAAGAACTTCAGTGTTCCTGGCATGAAGTGAGTAATATAACTAGAGAATTTGAGGACATTGTCAGTGGTACTGGATTGTAAGCGATGAAAAATGACCACATGGCATTTAAAATTATGTGCTGTTCCCATGTACAAGGTGGTCATAAAATAACTTTGCCTATATATTAGACATTATCCGTCGCATAAATCAACTAACGGAATGCGAGATTCAGGTGCTTCAGAGTATACGCTCAAAAATGAGATGAGAAACAAACGTACTTACGGTTACAGTAGCAAAATTTCGAAGCATTCAAACGGCAAGACTCGCAAGACTGAAATACCTACATCTCGAATTTCATTAGTATTAGTTGATTTTTGCGGCCACTAAATATAACTAACCGAACTATATACTAACCGAAACGGCGACCCAGAGAAATTTCTAACCGATACGTCACCGCCAGAGTAAATCGAAATAAAAAGAGCACGACAAGGGCAGAACGCGCCAGATGATGTGATAGGACCAAAGTTTCGAAAAATACATGTACAGTTTAAAACGAGGGCTGCGGAATGAAAAGTGCATTGCTTACAAAACTGGGTACGCATGAAATTACACCTAATACTACTGTATGGGGAGTGAAAGTGCATGACATACAGAATATAAAGACTACGTTTAGAAAAGATTGAATTGTGTATCTGAAGAAGGGATACAAAATTAGTGATTAAGAGAAGTGTACACATACTAGTCAGTCACATTCCACATATCTTGCAATACACAATTTTTGCAAGATAATAGATGAATAAACAATACAATTACAAACGTGTGGCCACTAGGGGCTCGTATATCGGCAAAGTTATTTCATGACCACCCTGTATGCGAATTAATTCCAAACAGGGTAGGAAAAAATTCCACATTTAAAAATCAATAAAAAATTCATACTTTGAATTCATAAATTAAAAAACAGTTCTGAATTGCACTCACAGATGTTGCTGTATCACGAAAAACCGGATAGAAAGAAAAACTCCTAGATAGACTATAGTTGTGTCTAGAAGGCTTTGACGTAACTTGTAAAATCCGGGGCAAGCAATACACATAACGCTTTTACTGTGATTTATCTATGTATACAAAATAACAAATCCTGACTAATTCCTCATCACCGAGCCAAAACCGTGGTAGCTATGATGAAATTTGGTCAGAATTTTTATTTCATAATGTACAGCCCCATTGAGAGAGAGAGAAATTTTTCATAATTAAACTCCTAAGGTGTCTTAAGGAAGAATTTTCAGATTACCAAATCCACGCGAGTGAAGTCGCTGGTAACAGCCAGTGTTGCATAAAACCGTGTATGTTCCTACTACCGTTCAGATGTAGCCCGAGCTAGAAAGGGTGCTCAAATCGAAAATGTGGTAGCTTTATTATCAAGGTGGTTGTTTTTGAGCAACCATTTTGCCATTGACTGATCAATATCTCTACTTAAGTAGAGAAACGAAGAAGACGAGAGCTTAGTGCTCGGTACTTCGCATCAACTAGCAACGGCATTAACAATATCAAAAGTAATATATATATATAAGTGTAATTGTTCAATTGTAACGTGCACTCTTCGTTGCTGAAGAGTTTAAGACGCTATAGCGAACAAATATAGCGTTAAATTATATAATTAACGTATAATTATATAACGATAAAGTCTATGAATTTTTAGAGACGTTGCGAGATATGTTTACAGGCGGTTTTTTTTATTTTGTGTATTATAGTTCGCAAACGCTCCACCATCGTCGCAACGCACAGTTTGGGAATAACTGCGATAAAGAGATAAAACATTTTTCGTAATTGACGGCAACGACATTTTTGTCCATCCTGTTTCGCTCCACAGGTGCTAATTTGGAGTCCAGTGATTAGAGCAAAGTTTATAAATACGTAAATTTCTTTAAAAAAAATTACAAATCGGAAGTTACGCATTTATTCACAGAAACAGAGAGATAAGAACTTCCCATTTAAGAAATTTGCATTCATTCGCAAAAAAAGAAAAGATTTTTCACTCACATCCGCAAAGGAATTTTTCGTATCACAAATTCTGCATTTATTCATAAAAATATTTTTCACCGCACAAAAATTTTTCATTAATTCAAATACAACGCTGCAACAGGCAAAATGCCTAACGAGGTGGCTGCATGGGTGGAGATACGCCCCCCCCTCCCAGCGTAAAAGGTAAAGCCGACTGATCTAATGTATTTGCGCATATATATTAATTGACACCATCAGCCCCCCCCCCCCCAGCAATCACCGTGCCCCTCCCAGACTTTCAATTCTATCACCGCCTATGGGGGGCTGAGAAAAAGATTTCCATAACACACACAAATATGGATGCCATATATTTAAAAAATACAGCAATCCAATTAAAAACACAATCACAAAAATTATGAACAAAATATACACATAAAATATTATACAATACCCATAAAGAATACTTATGGTTGTCTTATTCTAAGAATGGATAGCTTCTCGATTTACCCCAACATGGTTATCGTATTTCTTTTTAAACGTGTCAATTGTGTTGCAATTTACTACCTCCGAGGATAAGCTATTCCATTTATTGACAACCCTATTAGAGAAAAATTCCCTGCGACACCATAACCTCGCATTGCCCTCACCAATCGATACTGGTGTCCCCTTGTAAAAACAGTCGATAGGCGGTGTACTAAAAGGTCATGGTCCATCCTACCGATTCCGTCCAAAATTTTGAAGACTTCCATCATATCTCCACGACACCTGCATTCATCCAATGTAAACATATTCAAAAAATGAAGTCTCTCTCTTAGTCTCGTGTGCGAATAAGGACACGCGTAGCTCTTCTCTGCACCAACTCAACCAAGTCTATGTCCCGTAGGTATGGTCTCCAAAACTTCACGGCATACTCCAGCGGAGGCCGAGCTAAACCTCGGAAAAGCGGAAGAATGACTTTAGGCGAACGCGAAGAAACCTTTTTGAAAATGAGACCAAGCATTCTATTCGACTTTTTGACCACCGCTGAACAACAACCTAAGCGGCTCGTCAAGGAGAATTCCCAAATCGGTGACCCTACTTGCATCCGGGATAGAGACACCATTCAACTCGTAAGAGAACCATGGGTAGTTCAAACCAAAATGAGCGACCATGCACTTGTCAACGCTAAACTTCATGATCCATTCATTTGCCCATGCTGCAATCCTGTTTAAGTTGGTCTGCATCAACTCCCTATCGCTTTGATTCCCGATTACTCCCATTAGCTTCACGTCATCTGCGAATTCGCTAATAATCCCATCGATACCCTGATCGAGTTTATCGACAAAAAGTGAAAAAAGTATTGGGCCAAGGACACTTCCTTGAGGAACTGAACTTGTGACGCCTGTCGAACCAGAGAATTCTCCGTTCACCATAACTCTTGGCGACCTATCTCTTACTAGCTGTGACAAAATTTCCAATTACGGCACACAAAAAAAAAAAAAAAACTTTTTAAAATACATCAACTAGCTGCTTTTAGTTCTAAAGTTTGAAACTTGGGTGACTCGATAATTCCGAACGTTTTGTTTCTCATCAAATTATTCACTTATTCACATATTTTCCCTCATCTCCCGCCCAATCTTTTCCCCTCAAGTCAAGAAAATCGTCTGCATTTCCATACTTACTTGTATTTACTATGAATGTGTTTGCTCTGCAGAATATATTAAAAAATATATTCTTGATGAAATTTATAGGCCATGTCCATGTTTCATTCAAAAAAATCAATGTTACTCTCAATACATAAGCTGTCCAATTAAATCTGCTTTATGAGTTTAACCGTTCACAGCTACCTCAGTCTAATGAGAAAAGCAGCAGCTGGGTTCTGACAAAAAAAAAGTCAGTAAGCATAATACCCTGTATGGGTTTATGTATATTGAGAAATACTGCTGAAACAATATTACAAAATGCTTAAACTGGCTTTTATCAAAGTTCAAGCCAGCAACAAAGAAAAAGAAAACGGAATCCATGCCCCCCCCCCCAGACTCAACCGATTTCCAAATAAATACGCTGTGTTCGTATGAATGGAATGTAAAATATGTCTTGTAAGACAGTGGGAGTGTTGCCAATAGGGGGAATACAAATAATATATATCCTATAACATCAAATGGTCAACCACGCTCATCATCAGCTCAAGTTATTGGGTTTTGAAAATTACCTGTATCAACGTTTTTTTGATAAAAAATAAGAAACTCAAGGAAATTGCCACTAAAAAAAAAATATATATATATATGTGGGACATGTTTGCAAAAAAGTCGAGACAGCCAAAAAAAAAAAAACTGGGACTGTCTTAGGAAATACGGGACGCATGGTCATTCAGGTGAAAATAAAATTGCCGCAATCATATTCACCACAAAGGGCAAATTCCGCAATTATCGCATCTAGTGTTTGAAAAAAGAAAATTGCATAGCCCTACTTATGTCAGAAAACACTTTCACTTTGAGTCAAAATGAAGACTTAATTCACCCTCGAAAAGTTCCACAAGCAATGCTGTCGCAGTCCTGGAAGACATAAAAAAATTGCATTCACGGTAGATCTATTCGCTTCATTTTTATTCCTATAGAGACCAAATCGAAGTTCATTGCAGGAGACTGCATTCAAGCTTAATCTACTTTCTAGGAATAATCTTTGTTCAGAAAAAAATTAATATTGATACTCTCTGTGTGACGTCATAAATCTGAACTTTATGCCTGGTGTAAAAACCATGCCTACATCGAGACCCATTAATGGATGGCTTACTTTTAGCTCCGACATAGTCGACGCATTGAAATGAAAGGGGAAGGTCATCTTGTCAATGGAATAGATATTCGTCTGACGAAGCATAAAACAAGTCCAGAATGGGATAAAAAAAATAAGAGGAGGGGGTGGGGGGGGGAATCAGAGTTAATGCATCGCTGCGGAAGCAACAGAATCGCAACCGAAAGGAAAAATGAATGAGGTTCTTTTTTGGGGGTCTTTTATTATTTATTCATTTTCTGGGCAAATGTCCAAACTCCTGAAATAGAAAGCACTGGCGAGTTATGTCTCTTCGTTCTAACCTCAGAGTCGAGATAAGAGACCTCCCCCTTCCCCGACGGAAAAACACAGAATTTTTTGTTCTTTATTTACGGTCATTTTAACGCGTCAATCAGTGGACACTGATTGATACGTCGATGGATTTTTTATCGATTCCGGCCACTGAATGTTTCAGAAATAGAACGGAAATATACGATGTGGTTTTTTGAGACAAAGTCACCATCTTTTCTCCCCGAAATTCCCGATACGTGATTCTTTTAGAGCAGGAATTTTAAGTACGGGTTCTTTTTACAGCCTCTAAGCGGGGGATCCGGAAATTTCGCCTGCCCTGACCGTATGAGTGAGTAACCAAGTGATTGGGTGAGTGACCATATGAGTGAGTGAGTGCATGAGTGACAAAGTGATTGGGTGATTGACTGTATGAGTAAGTGACCGTATGAGAAAATGTGAGTGACAGCATAAGTGACCAGATCCCAGGTTTGATCCCGGGGAAGAATATAGATAAGATATTTCCCTAACGAGCTTGAGATGACAACCGATAGATGACACCTTCATTTCCAACACAACTCATTAAGGCAGTAAATTGTTGAAGGAGGAATTGGCCGGAGTTGGTGTGTGGTGAAGTAGCATGAGTGACCAAGTGAATGATCGAGTATGTAGAATTCCCTTTATAGTATTAGGGATTATCACAGTTACTATAAAAACTTCAAAAATGCCATTTAACTCCGGCCAGATCTGGAATAACTTTCAGCGGCACCTCAGATTGTCGTTAATGCATCGGTTAGAAGTCATAACACTATTACTACGTCTTTGTAATACAATAAGTTCCCCGAAACACATCACGGCACACCTTACTGATGTCATGACACCCCGTTGTGCCATGACGCACAATTTGTGGGAGTCACTCATTCAATTACATCGTACCTTTTCTTTGTTGGGTAACTCAAACCTACCTTCCTCTTTTATCGATAAATTAATCGATACATTAACGGAACTTGACTCATTTACGTGGACAAGATATTATCGGAGAACCGCTGTTGCGATGAGAGAGAGTAGTTATCGTTTTTTTCCTCTAAGAAACACTAAATGAACCTCTCAATTGATTATTGAGAGGTTCATTTATGAGCGTCTTTTTCTAGAATTCCAAGAAATCTGAGTAAGTAGACATTAAATTACTTTAATCTACAGTTGGTTCAGAGCACATCGTCGATCATTCACGAACATTACCACAATTTGAAGATGAATTGTTAACTCGTTTTTAACTGATTCTCCAATTCACGAATTCATGACCAAATTGCACAATTGTTTTTGTATAATATGATAACTGGTTATTTATAGATAACGTCTTTGAGAAGTTTAAAAAAAAAATCGGACATTAATTTGGCATTCTATTCTTCATAAGTAATGTTAATTAACAATCAATTATTTTCTCAATAAACCAAAAGTAATTAATAAATCAAGTAATTTAAAATTAAGTTAAATAACAAATAATTAGTAATTATGATTTTGAGAAATTCATGTACCATGTGGAAAAAATTTCTGTCCATGGTCATGGGAAAGAAAGTTTCCAGATAGAAAATCAAAATAAAGATTCCAAAAAATTCATTTTCTAAAAGTCATAAAAAAAATTAAATTTCTTCGTAAACAAATTTAAAAAAAAGCCTATGAAACTCTCATTAAATCCTTTTAATTTCGACAAAACTGCTAATTTCATACAAAAATTTGTATGGAAATTGATTTAAATATAAAATTTTAAACAAGGCGTTGCGCAAATGCAACAACGTCAATCAAAAGGGTTAAGCGGTTCGCACGAACTTCGATAATCATACTTAGGTGCGGACCTTTTTTCTTGTCTTTTTATCGCTCACCAATTCCGATCATATCACCATAGGGCAATTTACTAAAGATCGAGTTAGGTCACATATACACTTGTGTGCAAAATGAAGAAAAATTTACACATTGCGTCTATTTGAGGCATCATGTTGGACGGCCTCACACCCCCCTCCATGTGTTTGGCAGAGGGTCCGTGACTGCTAGGAGGTATAGAGAAGAGATCTTAGAGCCCTATGTTTGACTTTTCAGGGGCGCAGTTGGCTCTCGGTTCCTGTTCATGGACGACAGCGCTCGTCTACATCGGGCTCACCTGGTCAACGATTATCTAGAAAGTGAGGATATTCGTCGTATGAATTGACCAGCCAGATCACCTGACCTAAACCCTATAGAACATGTCTGGGACGCTCTTGGGAGGGCAATTGCATCTCGCCATCCCCCTCTGAGAACTATCCCGGAACTGAATACTGCGCTGCTGCAGGAGTGGGAACGATTGCCACAGGGACTCCTCAACTGCCTCGTGTCCAGTATTCCGTCGCGCTGTGCGACCTATCGGACTATGAGATGGGACCATGCCGCATATTAGACTCATTTTCGGTTCGATCCCGAAACGTGGATTTTGGACATTCCTGCAATGATGAGCTTAACTGACAATCATGTGTGCGTACTATGACTTTAGTATGGTGCATCTCTTTCTCTGTTATAACTGTGTATTCGTACCAAATTCCATTAAAATCAGTCCATTAGTTGTTCAGAAATTAGACATAATGTGCTAGTTCCCTTAATTTTACGCACGACGAGTGCATTTCTCTCTTGAGAAAATAATTCCAGAAAATAGAGAATTCTAGTAGGTACCAGAATGCTTGAAATGCGTCACGGCCTCTGAGGCTTCAAAAAGTCAGATTTTCGAGGAAAAGAGAGAGAAACTGATTTCAAACATATTTTACTTAATCGAAAATTGCTTCGAATATGGATAACTGAAAATTTGTTGAAATTTCGAGGAATTTATAAATTTGAAACGATAGAAATTTTCCAAATTTGAATTCACGTTTTTTTAAGAAATACACTTGGCTCCCGCTCAAACGGATATCTACGGTTCTAGACTACGGTTCTAGATCCGATTAAGCGCGGTAGTCGATTATGCGGGGATTACCAATTCAATCGCGGTCTAACATCGTTAGTATAGTTTGTATATTGAAAATTGATGAAAAGGATCAATATTAATAAAGCTCTGGAATAAATCTGACATAAAAATGAAATGGAAGCTATATTGAATTACAACTATTACAATACCTAAGACTTTTCTTTTATTTCAAGGCGTCCTCTATGGGCTCAACAGAAAATAGAAATAAGATAACAAAATATACCGTATTTTACGTAGGTCGAAAATTAAGGGTGTTCTCATATATGAATAGTGTTACAGATATTAACAGATTACTCAATTCCTTGCAATTTACGATGAGAGTGATGCTGATGATGAAATAGTTAATGCTGCTGATTGTGATGTATCAGATGGGAGTGATGAAGAATTTAATGAATGAATGTATATTTTTTATATATCTAATGCTTTCATTACACTATAAAAGTTTTTTAAAAGTTCTTTTATAAAACTCAAAAAATGCAAGCAATAAGAGTATCGGTTGCGCTTATTGATTGTTTTTAATTTTGAAGTTTTGTAAAATATAACTTTAAAGTAGTTTTTTTCTTTCTGTTGTAGTATGATTCCAGGGAGTAAATAAAAAATATCTTTGATGGAAACTTTTTCCAAATGTTAAACCTGAAAAATGAAATTGTTTTCTTATACCTGAGGTTTTCTCATAAATGTTATATACGGTACGTACTGAAGACAACTAGGAGGCAAGTATCTCAAGTCCAGGTTTCTTTAAGTCTTAACATGGCAACATATTTGCCATTAATTTCAAATTTTTCATCAAATGGAAGTATTATAAATATAATAAACGATGTGTATTAACAGAGTTGTTACTCTCATTGTTAATCGTAACTTTCGATTAAGCGGGTAAAAGTTGTTGAACTTATCGATTAGGCGGGGAA
This sequence comes from Pholcus phalangioides, assembly GCF_987345545.1. NCBI lineage: Eukaryota > Metazoa > Arthropoda > Arachnida > Araneae > Pholcidae > Pholcus > Pholcus phalangioides. The sequence goes on from NW_028301605.1 coordinate 24,468,026, forward strand.
CTTCAATATTGTTGCTAGGGAGAGTTTTTTTTATTTCCAGATGATAATACAGTAAATTCCCGTTTTAACGAATGCCGTTATAGCAAAAAATCTCATTTTAACGAAAACGTTTATGACCCTTAGATAAGTTGACACAGGAACAATGCGATTATCTGGAATTCCTTTATAACAAAATTTTTCGTTATTACTAAGTGATTTCTCCGGTCTCTTAGAATTCTTTATAACGGGATTCGACTGTATTTGAAGAGATGGGGTATTCGTTTATCCGTTACCCGATTAAAGGAGCAGACTGTACATCTCATTGGTCAATCAATACAGGTCACAACACAGGGTGTCTCAGAACTCTTCCGCTAAAATAAGAGGCATAATATGCAAGGGTAGGCGTAGGTATCGACCTTTCTGGGAAGGGGGCACAACTTTCAGAGATACCAACACCCAAAACAAATCCAAGTTAATAGAAATTGATTGAAGTAACACGTGAAATATATTTTGTTTCGATGATTTAACTTTTTATGAAAATATGACAACTAAATTTTTGATTGGCTCGGAGGAGTGAGTCTCCTATGCCCCCCCCCCCCCCATGTTTCCGAGATGATAGTACACGTCAAGACAAACACTTTTTTACAATGGAACTCGGGTTCGGAATCGGGCGATACCTACATGAATTTACTTCAGAAGTCGCCATATTGTGACAACCTTGCTTACATCCTACGCAACGATAGGGAAATTTCGGGGTTGTTGGGAAAAGTAGTGCTTCCTTTCAGTCACAGGCAATCACGGAGAAAAAAAATATCGTCCCTATTCCTCTGCAAAGGTAGTTTATGTGTTTATGTGTAGGAAGGGGGGTTCCTCTTTAACTTCTATGGTTACTTAAGGACTTTTGTTTGACACAAGTGGCTTAAATTCCATATTAACATGCGCTGAACACGAATTCGCGAACCTGGATTCCATAACAAAATGTTTTGTCTTGACGTGTACCATCACTTCTCTCATTTTAACGGTAAAGTTTTGGGGCACTCTTAAAAATAATGATATTCACAATACTTCATTTAATTAACACAGTGCCTCAAAAAAAATGGGGTTAAATTATGGTCATTTTTGTGCATGAATCTGCGACTTCATCTTTGAAGGAAATCTCATTCTCTTAAACAAGTGTCAAAATGACTCAAATTCATAAGTTCTTCTGTCGTGGACTTATCAGTCGATGCTCTAGGATATAATTCGTCCCATTTTAAGGATTCTAAATAATTATAAGCTCTTTCATCCTTCACATTTTTTCCTTTCATCAAAAAGCGAAATAAAGGTTTAAAGAAGTTCAGGAGAGACTTAAAACATCATCGCCGCTGTCATTACCCGATGAGAGACGAAGAAAACAAGGACGTGAATCCGGGAAAATGTCCGGAATAACAAAAGGAAAAATACAATGTAAGTCCTGGAAAGATTACGGTTTGTTCTTTCTTCTACCAATAAAGCGACAAAAGACTGACAAAGAGAAATAACAATGACGTGCAGAGAGGACATGTTTGCAACCGAAATGTCAACTGTTGCTGACAACAAACGAATATGTATTTTCGCTGTGCTTTCTTGTCGTATTTTTCCTTATTCTTTCTCCCGATCTTCCAGTTGCTTCTTTACATTAACGTTCCGTCCAAATTGTCACAACAGGACATTGTTCCAAGATGACAGTTCCAATATATGGTCATGTTTGTTACATTCCTTATGGGATTCGGTCGTTTTCCTATTCCGCCCCCCCCCCCTTTTTTTTAAATGTTTCACTGTCAAACTTCTTAGATGGGAATTGCCTCTGTTTGCATATGTAATTTCCCTTGGCTTTCCCCTTATTCCCATCTGAATCAGATTCTGCCAGTCAATCAGGACGGGTAATTGTCAGGCAACTACTAATGCGGACGTCCGGAGTTATAAATAATTCACCAAGACATCGATTGGAATAGTTTAATTCGAGTCGAACTGCGAGTTCCGTGATGACTTGTCGACAGATGCTGTTAGTAGACGAATTTGATGGCATTAGAATGGTTTTCCCGTGTGTTATATATAGTTTATATAGGCATTTTCTATTTTTCTTCCTTGAGAACCGATGTGCTCACTGAAATGCTCAACACAGAAGTTCACAATTTTTTCGGTTGAAGACAATCTCAAAGTTTTAATTTTGTGATTATACTAAAATTGTAGACTACACGTAGATTCAGTTTTTTGATACCACTCAAATGGAAGCTAACACTGAAGTCCACAATTTTGCAATGATATTCGAATTGAAACCAATGGTTCACACAATTTTGTAGTAATATTCAAATTAAAGACAACACCGAGACCAAAATTTCGTGATTTTATTCGAATTGAAGATAGCACCAAGTACCGCAATTTTGTGATGATTTGAGCTCTAAAGAAATAGAAAATATGCATTTACAAAATACGTTAGTTTTTTGCGGGGTTATTTGTTTTTTAAACGCACATTTTCTGTTTTAGTACTATTCTGAGATTTTTAACATTTTTGGGGATTTTTAGTGCATATTCTGGGATTTTAACCCCTTGACATTCAAGCATTTATCAAGAAGTTCGGAGTACAGTAGAGCATCGATAATCCGAATACCGATCAACCGAAACATCGGTTAACCGAAAGCGTTCCAGTCGGCAAATTTTTAATGAAGCAAAAGAAAATTTTGGACTTCCTAAAGTGTAGGTAGACCTAATTTAATGGTCATTTTGAACATCCCAAACTAGGCTAGTTAGTTCTGCGTGTTATTTGTAAGACACGTGATACAAAATATAATATACGGTTGTTTCTTTATTTAATATTGCTCCTACGGCATTGGTACAATTTTTTTTCCGTTGATGAGTTGGTTATCCGAACAACCCCAGTCCCCAATTGTTTCGGATAATCGATGCTCTACTATATCCCTATTTGATAAATCGGCTAATAAATCTAGTAACCCTGTGCTAACCTAACCCCTAGTCAGAAAAGAAAGAACAGGGGAAAGAAAAAAAAACCGTATAAACTGAAAAGTTATAATAGATAAGGTAGATAAAAGAGTTTTTTCAGAGAGTCTCTTTTTTCACACCCTCACTCAACACGTTCTCTTTCGCTCTTACACGCATATAGTAGAAAGATACATTGTGTGTGTGGGAAAAAATCATTAACAGGAGATTATGTATAGAAAGGAGAGGGAGACAGAAAGAGGGCAACTTCCGTAGTTACCATACAGCTTCGCGATTGTGAAGAGAGAGGAAAGAAAACACAGAGAACTTGTTTGAATCTATTCCACTTGTGGAAGTAATATTATGCTTGTGATCTTAAAGAGGTTAATGCATATTTAGACATTTTTTACTGCATACTTGCATATTTTTAGAACATAATTCGCTGCTTTTTTAGTACGCATAATCCGAGCTGTAGTTATAATACTCAAATTTTAAATTTTATCCAACTCTAGGACCAAAATTTTGTGATAACATTCAAATTGAGGCCAACGACAGAATCAACGATTTCGTGATTATATTGAAATCGCAGCCAACACAAAATTCCTAATTTTTTGTATAAATCGTTTCTTCTTACAAAAATTGTATTTTAAAGTGTCTTCTCGTGCTTGACAGTCCATATGTGCCATTCGAACCAATGGTAATATTTTTCATAGAATTCCGCAGACTCAGCATGAGGTGCATTTATGGTTTTTGCCACCAGCGGGCTACACGAATTTTCTCGCCCTTCTCCCATTCTAGTCCAATTTTCATGACTTCGCCACCCTGTGCTATAATCCTGTTGGCCTCCCTTCCCTTCTGCATGTACGTTTGCGTCTCTGAGTCACTCTTTTGGTCACTCCCACGCTCACACACTCTTTTGGTTATTCACATGCTTGCACACGCTCTAGGTCACCCTTTTGATTTCTCACTAACATGGTTCCTTCATGGCTCATTCTTTTGATCATTTACGTCTCTACACATGCTATAGGTCATTGTTTTGGTCATCCACATGCTTGCACGCACTTTAGGTCTCTTACTGACCTGGTCTCTCACTCTGTAGTTCATTCTTTTGATCACTCACGTGCTTGCATGCATTCTAGTTCACTGTTTTGGTCATTCACATACTTGCACATGCTCTACATCACTCATTTGATTGCTCACTGACATTGTTAATTGATGGGTCACACTTTTGATCATTTACGCATTTACACATGCACTATGTCGTTTCCCAAAGTGGGCTATATCGCCCCCTCGGGGTAGGTTGAAAGCTCCAGGAGAGCGATAGAAGCTCAGGGTTTAGTATAGGATCCTATGGAGTGGCTTGAGTTGGAGGCGATGAGAAGGAAAAAAAATTCTAAAGGGAGCAATGGAACGAAAAGTTTGGGAAACTATGTTCTAGGTCATTCACATGCTTGCATTCGCTCTAGTTCACTCTTTTGTTGATTCCCATACTAGCACGTTTTCTAAGTCTCTCACTGACCTAGTCCCTCGCTCTATAGGTTATTCTTTTGACCATCCACATGCTTGTCCAAGCTCTAAGTCACTTTTTTGCTTGCATACTCATGCGCTTGCAAACTCTCCAGGTCACTTTCTTAGTCACTCACTGACCTAGTCTCTAGCCGTCTGGGCAGAGTTGGATTTATTGAGGGTTATACAAATTTTGCCGCCCTTCTCCCATTCTATTAATTTTATGGTCAAGCATTCCTAAAATTTGCCGCTGAGAGTCCTACCCCGTAAATACGCCACGAGCTATGATGGATATTGTTCTATTACTGCACTGAGACACTTTGCGTAGATAAATTACGTTTGAAGTAATGTTTTTTGAGATGATTCGTTGTTGATATTCGTATTATTCGATATTAACGCGTTTCAACTTCTTCATATTCATGATCCTTTTCGGGATACATCCGAAAACAAATTCAATGGATAAACATTTCACTATATACGAGTAAAAAAAAAGGTAGATGTATATACTTTGTGAATAATCGCACAAGGATAGAATAAAAATGGCGCCGCGTTCGAGAAAGACATATAAAGTCTATTAGCTGAACATATCGAACGGAAACGGGATATTTTTGGAATACAAAATATACGTATGTGAAGGGGGGGGGGGGAAACATCTCCGACTCCATGTATAAGGACACTCGGAATCCTTTTACCTTAATTTATGTTGGAAGTAATGCAAGGGAAGCAGTAGGGGAAAAAACTAGCTATCTTTCTGTATCTATTCATCCTTGACAAAACAACATATTTATAACATTTTGTTGTTCACAATTCTTTTCCGATATGCGCTTATTATCTAGGCGCGGTAGCCCAGGTCGATGAGATACTCACCTAAAGTACCGAAGGATGTTTAGAGGTATCGCGAGTTCGATAATCGGGGTTCGCCCTTGTCAGAAACTTTCCTGACGCAGGGGTACATCAGAAATGGCGGCACGACCACAGAAAAATGATTGCTACAGCAGGGAGTCCCACACTTGGTTAGCGCACCAACCTCTCTTTGAGTATAAATAACAGCTGCCGTTCGGAATCGGCAGTAAATTGTAGGTCCTTCGTGCGCAGAAAGTGAGCGTGGTGCAACAAAAATGATTGAATGATCTTATTATCTAAATGTTTATCAAGAAATGAAATGTCATATCTTTGTATAAAACGTAAAGAGTTGTCATATAATTGAGTGTTAACGGGAAAAATATATTATCTATGTCAGCTTTTGAAATCAGAAGTGGTCCGCGGGGCTAATAACGAAAAACTTCGCGCCTTACTTCCCGCGGTAGTACATTGATCGCGGAAGAATCTCTTATTGGAGAGTTACCTATCTATGGTGGAATTTTTATGGCTTTTTGCACCCTCTCCTCCTGGTGGTATCCTCCTTCCAAATGCATATATATTTTGGAAAATTAATTATCATTTAAAACAGATTTCGTTTATGTCTGTGGACCAGTAGGTTCTCGTATTCACTGGTCCGTAGAACCCCCAGTGGCTCATTTCACCGTGACACCAATTGATCGAAATTTCTGGTTTTAATGGTGAGCTAGCTACAAGGGCTAAAAAACTGGAAAAGTTCAAAATCGAATTGTCGAAAAAATTGTTAAATGTCAATTCCGCAAACATTCTTCTGTGACTTTTGGAACACGTGATACATTTAATGGTCCTATCAGTTTTTTATCGCCCGATAGATCGCGATCATGACTTTTCAGGAAAATTCCCCCCCCCCCCAATTATGTTCGATACTTTTTTTCCCACTTTGTAGTCAATTTATGCACGTGACGACAAAAGGGCTGTGTGAACCAAGGGCTCTTTGAAAGACCACGGTGACTCACCAGTTATCTTTGAGTGGAAGTGTGACTTCACTATTACCGGTTTGACCAATTGCTGTACCCTATCCTGATATTCTATCAACGATTAGCCGTCACTTATAGAGTGGCAAAACCATATTTTTCGCTCAAAGGAAGAAGATGAGCCCCAAACTCTTTTCTAGGTGCCTTAATTTCAGAAAACCACCTGCAACTTACAGTAAATTCACGTCATGCTTCCTAGATTGTTGCCGACATTATAACCCCTGGCTCTAGACTGATGATCGAACAACTTGGCAATTTTTGAAGTACGAAATTTGGAGATGGAGGATGAATACGCAGTAAATGGAAATTGAGATTCATTTTCGGCAGATGCGCATGGTCGAAAATTTTTACTATTTCACCACCTCCGTCGTCAATATAATACTAAATTTTAGAGAACGGTATTCCTTTTCAGATCACCAGAGAAGAAACCTTAAACGTGTGAAGAGTTTTTTCACAAGTGGATTACTTCGAATTAGATCACTCAAGGTGAACGATGATTGGCTGATGAAAGTTCTCCGATGGAAGTGGCGTCACCATTCACCGTAAAACTAATGAAATCATTCACCGAAATCATTAACGTACGCTCATGAGAGACGCGTGTCTGACAAAATATGTGGCCCAAACCTTCTTTAATAGGATCGTATTTTTAGCGGCATTTAGCATGAAACCCTTTCAGTTTTGAAGCCGACCGCATATAGATGACCACCCTTGCGGATCAAGGTATATGAGGAATTATATTGTTTGGACACACACACACAAAATTTAGTTTCAGTAGCTCGTTAATAGCAATAGGCAATGCTTGTCATACTTTGCGCAAGCGTTACGTGGAAACAACAATTATATTCGCAACTTTGTGTAAATTAAACAAACATAATTACATATTGATATAATAGTTTGATAATAATTTCCTTTAAATACTATTAAAAGTAACTGAAATATTGAATTATTTAATTAAAAAAAATTATCTCTTGCATGAACGGATGTGATATAATTCTGAACTAGGTATAGCTATCAGTAAAAGGAAAAATAGTTAAAGTCATGGGTAGAAACACGGTGGTAAACCGAGCATTATCTTGCGATCGTATTTGCTGGACGCCATCTTTCTTCTTCCAGGGGAAATTATACATCGTCCCCGTCCCCCCGTATTCGCCGTTTTCTTTCCTTTATGGGAATTTATTTTATTTTTTGCAGCACTCAGAAATCGTCATTCATGTGTTTTGTTTACAAAATTTGAGTTGTGCACGTTTAGGATGGCCCGCTAATGACATTACTACTACTTTACAGCACACAAACTCCGGTCATATATCGCCATACAACAATTTCCAACCAGAGAAGTTGGGTGGGTAATGAAGGCTCCATCCACATCGGTGGTCGCCCCAGTTCGGTAGGTAAAGAACTTGCTTCTAACGTTCTATGCCCGGATTCCAACCCATGGACCTTCATGGTAACCTTCATAGTGGAAGACGAGCATCTTTGCCACTGCGCACGGTACTTATAAGGACATTACTGCCATCACTAGAGCCGTGGCAGCTCCCAAGAAAGAAATAGTCACCTCGGGTTGGATTAACCTTTGGCCACAATGTGCGCTAAAGGACACAACCATTTCTACAGAACCTACTGAAGAGACTGTAAAAGACATTGTTACGTTAGCGAAACGGGTGGATGGAGAAGGGTTCAATGATATGAATGTAGAAGAAGTCGAACAACTAATTAATAGCAATTCAGAGCTATTGACCGAGGAGGAATTAATGCAGGGTGACCTCTCCTGAAACTGAAGCGGTACCAGATGAAGATCAAGATTAAGAAGTTGAAGACAGGTTCACCATGAGTAACACATAGCGGAAGGACTTCGGACGTTCAAATCAGCAATAGATTGTTTTCATGATATAGATCCCTCTATGGTACGCTCTTCACATGTAGAAAAATTGGTAGAGGAAGCCTTGTCATCATATTCCAACATTGAAGAAGAAACGGCAAACAGAAACCACAATGTTCTTTCAGTAACCATCGCCAACAATCGCTGAACCCTCTTTTATATTCCCTTATACCTCTGCGCTACCCTGTTATTCTCATGCTGTTCAATAAACGAGATTATACAAGAAAAAATTATAGTTTCTGTTATTCGCGAATTTTCCGTATTCGCGGTCATCCCCAAAACGTAACACCCGAGAATACGGGGGGGGGGGGGCGACTGTACCATTTATATCGAGTTCACAAAAAGAACTTCAGAAAAGCCTCGCGCTGGTTTCGAACCCACGAAAATTTTAATTTTAATTAATTAATTGTTCTTCCAAATGGGAATGTGGGATTTGTGCCTGACTAATAATTTTCTTCGTAAAACGCTTATTGCTATTGGTTTATTTCACGTTGATGTCAAGAATTTAGGGCCGAGTCAAGTCTTTTTTTTTCTATTTTGAACAATTGGAAAACGTTATTTTTTGGTCCAAATATAATGCGATTCTCATTCAAGATTCTTAAACGCATGCTCCCGGAGGCACTAAATAATGCTTGAAAATTTTCTCCTCCAAAATCGCTAAAAGCATAAACATTTCTGTTACTACTGATGCCATCTCCCTGAAATCATTCAATTTAAGTTTTTATACAATTCAATCCGCTGGCTAAAATATGCACGTGAAAAATTCTAGGAATTCGATACGAATTTTTTCTTCCATTTCCGTGTTATAATCGGATCATTCCCCTGATCCCGATAACATTCAATTCGATTTTATTACTTCCTGAACGAAAATTCCCGTATGTTACTCAGTATGAATACTCCGGATAAATACGGATTGTTTAAATGGATTTTTTTGTGTATGGAGTTACCTGGAAAGCCTCTTATGCTGTATCCAATTAACGTAATTGGATTTCCAACTCCATTTTAATATTGCAATCAAACACTGGGCATTTTAGTTTAATTCCTGTCAATTCCTGTGAAGAGAACCCCAGAAAGTTATTATCACTATACCAAAGAAAGATGGGAAAAATATGATATAGATTTTCAGGCTAATGTCGATGGTTTGCGTAATTTCGGTGCTTCATGACTCGATTTAACCTAACAATTCGATTAATTAAGTTTTTTTAGCTCTTGAAAAGAGACAATTATTTCACCAACTTCGGTTCGGTGCACACCGATATTGTGTGCACCAAACAAACTGCGTGCGCTTTGTGTGCTAATCTATAGTGTTGTTTGGGAAGTTGGCACTGTCTTATACCGAGTGCATAGCAAACAGGGGTGTATGCCATTTTACTAACGAACCGTTCATTTTAGAGGCATACTCCTAAACAGAAAAAAGTTTCCAAAAAACGCGTATCACCCAGATATGTTACTCATGTTTCAAGGGGCCTTATAGCTATTAAAATAAAAAATAATAACATTTTTATACAGCCCCAGTGTTCTCCAAAATCCAATTGGAAAGTTGTTACCCTGTCTGTCCTGGTGATAACAAAATAAAATTCATTGTTTCTAAGTACATTATTCACTGAGATATTCGAATTCATAAAACGGAGGAAAATATGAGAAAAAACGGCTCTAAATGCAAAAAAAAAAAAAAAAAAAAAAACCGTTTTACCCGCATTTAACGCTGTTTTTTCCCAAATTTCCTCCATTTTCCAAATTGGAATATCTCAGTGAATATTTCACTCGAAAGCATGGATTTTTTTTATTGGCATCAGGAGTGACCGGGCAACAATTATCTAACTGGATTTTGTAGCAAACGAGGACTGTATAAAAAGGTAAGTTTTTTAATAACTACGCAACCCTTTGAAACATGAATAACATATCTGAGTACTACGCGTTATTTGAACGATTTTTCTCATTGGGAATATACCTCTAGAGAAGCGGTTATCAACCATTTTTGCTCGCGGAGCCCTTTTTTAATTATTCATCGAAGTTACATTTATTTTTACTATTTAAACATATTTGTGATTATTTTTTTTAAATCTTACTGTTTTTTTTATTTTCCTCGAGTGGCCGAGGAGCCCCTGGAGAGTTCACAAGGAGCCCAAAGGGCTCCGCAGAGCACCGGTTGAGAACCGCTGCTCTAGAGTCAACGGTTCGTCAATAAAATGCCATACTCCCTGTTTGCCATGCATTCTGTATATTTCCAATTGTGAGTGAAATGTAACGGTAGATTATTTGTATTCTTTAAGGTATGTTGTCACATCTGTGGCTGGATTTTTCAACCCTGGAGCATTGCAGAAATAAGGAAAGCATATCATTGCAGAAAAATAAAAGTTGAAGACGTTATATCGGAAAGATTAGCTGCGCAGTTGTTCGAACCTTAATCTGATACTTCAGGCCACTTTGCTTAGAAAAAAAAGGATAAATCTCATGCCACGGAATATATCAGTGTCCATTCTAGCACATGTAAGATAACATTATTACAGTTTTTAAATTTTACTACTTGTTAGAATTTATGTATCACATTTCATACTAACATTTGGCTGCCAGTAAAAGCCAGTTGGTTTCATTATTTTATTTTTGTGTCATCATTTTTTGTTTTTCCGTGCTTTTATGAATGTAACATATTGAATCTCGAAAAATTTCAAATGATATTATTATCTCGATTAGGCCATATTCCAATTCACGCCAGAAAAATGGCAATAGTGCAATCTGTAAAGAAATCACGCTAAAATAACCATCTTGTCAATTAAATATGTTCATTATTTAAGGGAAAGCATTTCCATGTCTTTCATGTCCGTTCCTATGAAAACCGATGCTAATCGTACTACTGTGTGTGTATAATTTTCAAATTATTGAAGTTTCTTTTTTTCTGTGATTTTCAGACCACCTAGTACATAGAATAGTTATATAGGATAACCTAAAATGGAACATACATAGTGAAAAAGGGATTAAAAAAACTCAGAATGTACTTAGGAGTCCTTTATAAACTTAAATAAATAGTTGATAATAACCTCCTGAAAGATATCTTCTATGCATGGGTTTCTTCAAATATAACATGGAATATGTGTCTGGGGAGGAGCGTATTACGAAAACATACACAACTTAGACAATCTGTATAATAAATTAAGAGAAGTAATAAATGTTCCGAGATAAATAATAAAAGAATGCAGTGCCACATATTGGCACTGAGACACAATTGCATGCACAGAATTTATAAATTTATCATCAAAAACGAAGAATGGTTAGTAAAAAATGAAAATAGAACATCGAATATAGGTATAGAAATATTTATCCTAAAAGTAACAAAACATAATTTCAAAAAAGTTTTTGTTACACCGCACCAAAAATAATGAACTTCATCTACTAGAGTAGATGTATGTCTAGTAATTACACAAATAGTAATAAAAATACAGATTACAATATATTTAATATGATCAAAAACACAGATATTAATGCAGTACTTTGAAATAAATTATTGCACACCAATGCATACTAATTATATATATATATATATATATATATATACCGTGGAACTTCGGTTAACGAGCTTAATTCGTTTTATCATAGTGCTCGTTATCCAAATCGCTCGTCATGCGAATCAAACTTCCTCATAGGATATAATGTAAAATTTGATAATTCGTTCCACAATTATTCTCATCCACAGGAGAATGACCATTAAAAGGTCATTCATTCATTCAATAATGCAACATAATAATAATATAATAAATAATACAATAACATATTTAAATAATAATAATGCTATAAATAAATATACAATACGATAATGTTTACAAATTAAATTATTCTAAACGACCGAACAGAAGAGGAGGAGGACTACCGTTTAGGACGCCATACGCACTGCACTCACTGTCTGTAAACTAATTTATGTGACTAAATGAAACCCAATCTATAACACTTGCTTTTGCCTCTGTTTTTTTTTTCCTAAATGGGAGATCGCACTATCCTTTATTGTTCGCACTGTTACAGCTTTATTTTGGGTGATCTACAAATTTTTGCACAGATTTCCACGTTCTATCTCATTTGAAGAGTGAGGGACATTTCATTTCTCTCTTCGTCTTCCTCAGACGAGATCATAATAATCTCTTGCGTTAATCATAATAAGTGAGATCTTGATAATCTCTACGTGCATAAGCTCTTGCTGTTGCGCGCAATGGAGATCCATCAGTTCGTCTCCAGATATGATCATGTTCCTCCAATTGTTCTTGAATGTCGGGCTCATACACCTCCAGTATCATAGTCTTCCCCAAGTATACAATCTTCCAAGAAATGGTGGCCCTTGTTCATGAGCTAGCCCCTCAAAGTCACGATCAATAAAGCAATCAGCCCAAAGTTTTCTCCGCCGAATGAAAAGCCGAACTTTAAAAAACTTCAAGCATACATACGTGTGGTTACAATGCTACATCTAGTTTCATATCGTAAACAGTCACGTTCATAGGGGGTGTTCATTTTTCGAGTTCGGAACGCTGACCGAAGACTGTAGGTAAGTTCATTACCTACAATTTCACAGCACGAGTCTGGACGAAAGTGAAAAGCCATCACCTCAGTTATAGTAACGTGAAAATAAATAAAGCCAAGCTCGTTAACTGAAGTTCCACTGTATCCTAAAATGCATCTAATGAAGAAAAGAGCTATTGCTGAAGAAGAAAATCATATAATAAAAATCATATAGGCTCCTGCTGGAAGGGCCATAAAGTCCCTTGGGGTCACATAGTGCATGTAATATATGTGCGTGCTTTTTTGTTTTTTTTTGTCGTTGTCTTCGTGTAACTTATGTTTGTGTATTTGTATATTATATTATTAAGATTTAACGGTCCTATTAGTTTTAAAGCCGTTGTGAGTGGTTCTATCTATCTATCTACAGCTTAGAGCTGATTACAGCTATGTTTCTCAACTTGTTACCGGCATTTTATCCCCGACACTAGAGTGATGATCGAAGAACTTGGCAATTTTTAAAGTACGAAATTTAGCGATGGCGGATGAATACACAGTAAACGGAAATTTGGATTCATTTTTGATAGAGGAGCATATATAAGCATGGTATAAAAATTTTAGTCAACCATCTCCATCGTCGATATGATACGTAATCCTAGAGTTATCTTAGAGAACGGTATTCCTTTTCCCTTCAGATCACCGTAGAAGAAACCATCCACACGTGCAGAGTTTTCACACGTGGATTACTTCAGATTAGATCACTCAACGAAAACGATGATTGGCTGATCAAAGTTCTCGGATGAGAGTGACATCACTATTCACCGTGGTGTGAAATTTATGAAATCATACACTGAAGTAACGTACGCTCATTAGAGACGCGTCTCTCTTTGACAGTATATATATGTGGCCTATATCTTCTTCAATATGTTCGTATATTTATCAATTTATCGACATTTAGCATAAAAACATTGCAATTCCGAAGATGACCATCTGATTGGAGAAAGATGACCAGCTTTTCAGATGAGCGGACATGGGAGATTGTAGTATTTTGGAAATGACACTTATTAATTCGAAAATTTGGTCATATTGTCCGTGATTTAAAACGATATTCGTTAATGACATAAAGATCACCGGCTTTAATTTGCGCAAGCGTTGTTTAACACTTTAAATCCAAAACATTGGTTTAATTCAATAATTACGTATGTATATTAATCATATTATTTAACAATAATTTTCATTAAACACTATAAAAAATAGTTAAAATGATAAAATCTTTAATTATTTACATTATTGCATGATAAAGATATTGCGATGCGTGAAACATGAAAAATATGATATAATTCTTAGCTGAGGACGATGCAGTACGAGAAAAATAGTTACAATTATGAGTATTAGATGGCGTTAAAGTTTTCACTTCACTTGCCATCGATTTTACGCGGATACCATCCATTGCTTCGTCCAAGGAAAGTTATAAGGTTTTATCGAGTTTACAAAGAGACATTCAGAAAAGGGTCCAGCTGGTTACGAAAACTTTAATTTCTTTCGTTGGTTGCTTTTTTTGACTGGGAATGAGCCATGAATAGTGTCCAGAAAATTCACCGCCATGCAACTCGCCGCTAGGAAAATTCACCGACCAGCAATTCATCGACGAAAAATTCACCATAACACCAAACATGGCTCCCGCTCAACGGAAAATTCACCGACCAACAGTTCAACACGAAGCTACAGAGTCCGTGAGCGTGTGAGCGAGAGAAATAGTGAGTGAGCTACTGAGTCCGTGAACGAGTGAGTGAGTGATTTGAGTGATCTTGATTTGAGCAAGAACGAACTTACGGACGAAGTGAGTGAGCAGGTGAGTGAGGGAGTGATCCTGGGAGCTACCGAGTCCGTGAGCGAGCGAGTAAGTGAGAGATCGAACGAGCTATTGAGTCTGTGAGTGCCTGGGTGAGCGAACGAGCTACCGAGTCCGTGAGTGCCTGGGTGAGCGAACGAGCTACCGAGTCCGTGAGTGCCTGGGTGAGCGAACGAGCTACCGAGTCCGTGAGCTCACTCACTCACTCTCTCGCTCACGAACTCGGTAGCTTCATGACTGTTGTCGGTGAATTGTTGGTCGGTGAACTTTCCGTCGATGAATTGCTGGCTGGTGAATTTTTCTAGCGGTGAACAAAAAATAATTTAATTGTTGTCGGTGAATTTTCCTTAAACCGCCATAAATGAATCCAAGTTCTGACTCCAATTTTTTCGTGAATCCCTTATTGCTATTGGTTTGAGTATCCATCGGCCATTTCATGTCAATCCCATAAGCCAAGGATGACCACCCCTCGGCATGCCATGGTATCAGGAGTGGCACGCGAACGATTTCCAAAAATTAAAGAAATTCTATTAAATTGTTTTTTCAATCTCTCAAAAACCTTCTAACTTTCAAATCTCACTTATAATTGATGGTCCTGTAGGCCGTCAAACCTATATTTAGTATGGTAAGCATTTCTGAAACAATAGTTATGTGATTACTTTCAATTCATTACGTTTCTGTTCAGTTTTTCATCTTTTCGCATAGTTACTGGACGTCCCATGCGAACAAGATTCGGGATCGTCCACATGGAGAAGTCATGCATTTTATATTTGCATATGCATGGATTTTCTTCGGGAAGGAAGGGCGGAGATGAGAACTCTTAAAAAAGTTATTGGGGGGGGGGGGGGGAACAGCAACCCTGAGTCTTCAGGTTTTGGTGTCCATGTCCAACATGGTGTAGGAAAAATTAACTTTTCTACCGATATACGTATGCACACAATCTGCATTGAATATTCGAATTTGTGACCCAAAATTAAAAACGATTCACAGCACTCAAAAAAGAATGGCAAACTCCCCCCCCCCCATTTTTCAGAAATAAGAGGATAGTGGAACCATATCTTGCAAGATTATAGGAAATGCTTGTGTCTTATAAAGACCGGAGAAGACCCGGACCTACATATTAAAATTAGAGTGGCACGCGCATCGAAAATAGTCTTGACTGTGACACGGGTTGGAAATAGGTTGGCCACCCCTGTCATAAGCTATGAGGTCGACTTGAAATGACAATAAAACACACATTACATGAAAACACTACAGCTATGATATCTCTAGTTTTCAGATTTTGATTTCTTTTTTTTTTAACAATTAGGTCGAGATTACACTATAAAAGTTTGATAAAAGATATTTTACAAAACTTAAGAACAACCAATGAGCCTATTGTTTACGTTTGCTCGATTATAACGGATATTGTTATTTGTTGCAATTTTTAAGTTTTGTAAAAATTATTTTATAAAACTTGAAATATGCAACCAATGAGCGCATCGGTGGCATTGGAACAAATGTAACCAATAAACTTATTGGTTGCATTTTCTTCTCAAGTTCTATAAAATTACTTTTCTTAAAATTTTACAGTGTAATTTCGGCCTCAGAAAAAAAAAAAAAAGATTCTGGTCAAATATATTCTCTTCCCAGATTTTTGAACATGTTTATGGTTTACGAACGCTACATAATGCTTGAATTTTCTCGTCTAAAATCAGTAAAATCATTAAAATTTCTGTCATTACTGATGCTATGTCCCTGAAATTACTCAATTTAAGTTTTTAAAAGAATTATCCACTCGTTAAAATGTATTGATGGGAAATTTTAAGAATGTAATATCAATTTCTTCTTTCATTTCCATATTATAATCAGATCCTGATAACATTCAATTAAATTTTATTACCTCTTGAGCGAAAGTTCCCGTATGTTACTTGGTATGAATACGGATGTTTATATTTTTTAATTTTTCTTTTATACATGGAGTTCTCTGGAAACCCTCTTACGCTATATCCAATTAACGTAATGGATTCTCAACTCCATTTTAATATCGTAATCAATCATCTCTCTCTGGGCATTTTACCGCAATTCCACAGTCAATTTCTGTGAAGAGTACCAGAAGGTTCGAGTCATTCAGAGACATCTTGTAAGACATTATTATCACTATACCAAAAAAAAAATATAGGAAAAATATGATATCGAATTGATTTCTCAGGCTAATGTCGATGTTCATGGACATGGGGGAATATAGATTGTGTTTTGCGTAATTTCAGTGTTTCGTGACTCGATTTAACCTAAAAATTCGATGAATTATTATTTTTTAACGTCTTCAAAAATTAAAATTATATTACAATTTCGTCAGCGTTGATTTAAGTTTCATAGTTTTATACCGATAATTATCATAATTTCAGGCCAGTGTTCTGGACCCTCATAGCTAGGATGCAGGCTCGAAATCCGGTGGCGGCACAGTGGTAGTTGGAGGAAGTTCGCTTTCCCACATTTGGTTGGTTTTGCAACAATGAGGCAAAAATTTTAGCTGATCTCCAATGTAGAAAAATGTCTTCACAGACAGCAGATATACGTTCAATAAAGCGCAAGCTTTAAAACTGAATGTGCTGAACTTGGAGATATGAATTTGTAATTAAATTTCTAGTTATAACTTAAATCGTGTCCATGTTTCTAGGGAATTTGACAATTCCTATCGACAAAACATTCATCGATTTTCTATAAGGGACTGTGAAGTTTGACCGCAGATAATAACCACAAAATACTCCTCCTCAAGTACCAATAAAATCTTATCAAAGAGGTTTTTCTCTCCCCCAGGCTATTTCTTAATTGACATTAAAAAAAATTCAAAATGTTCTCAAGAATTTTGTGGAAGAAAAAATAAATACTTGTACGAGTACTTATCTTCGAAAATTTGGATAAAAATGATCTCGAAAATGCTTATCTAAATATTTATCAGTTAAAAAGATACTGGCAATAATTTTTCGCTTCAAGGAAGAGAAAAATCACAAATTTTTTTCTAAATATCGTTTTTTAACAAAAGATACGAGAATTTTCTTACGCTTTTATTTTTCTAAAATGAAATTACATGTTAAAATATATCTAAGCAATATAATGGTGAAATTTACGTTGCTTCCTCAGGCGAAAAACTCCACAGCTACTTTAGTTGGACTCTTCCCCTTCCCCCTTCTTGTTAAAGAGATCCAAATTCCTATTTTTCCTTTACTTTTTGGTTCCTCCCGTCCTTCTATCACAAATTGCTTTCGTGCATGTGTTAAACTCAATACAACCACACCATTTCTAAACTTAGTCTTAGAAATCCCTTGAGGCAGGAAAATCTTTCAAGGAAAATTTCAAGAACTGAATCCTTATTTTTTCATTATTTTTCCTCCCTATTTCTCCCGAAGAAGTTGCTCCGTTTTCTATTTCTGGGGGAAAAAGCTTAAGGATTTTAAATTTCGGTTGAGGAAGGCAAAAAAAAAAGGATAATATACGAAAATAGATTATATACATGTTTAGAATTTACATCCGCTTTGTATAATAGAAAAGAGCCAGCTTAAGCTGTAGCGATATCTACATCGGGGATGTTTCAATAATGTTTTCAAACTTCATTTTCAACCTAAAGATGCAATTAGTTTTGAAATTTTGCAGGACGTTAGACGAAAGTTAAGATGCAATGTGTTTAAAACTACCCACAACTTGTTGCATGTTTTTACCTTTTTATTGAATAATAGCAAAAATCCCTGAACTTTGAGGTACTTGGGGCATTGAAGGAGAAGGCAAATCACACACATTGTAAAGGGATAGACGTGTTTGGAACAAGGTGCTAGGGAACCACGATGACTGAAAGAAAAATTCCGAAATTGTTGGAGCCGAGGAGACATGTTGCTGGAGAGTGTTTTTTTCCGGATATGACTGACTAAGGCTACGAACATAGTGCACGCTGCACGCTGGTTTCCGATTCTTCGAGTCAATGCCGTTACGGATGTAAAAGACCTGGAATTCAAATTTTTAACCACTCAGCGACACAGCAGACTTACAGAATCGGAAACCAGCAAGCACTATTTTCGTAAGCTTCTACCAAGCAGTTTTTGCAGGCCTAAATCCCGATGGATTTTAGAGATATCATTGGTTTGAAAATAGCGTTCATTCCTTCCGAAATTCGATCAAAGTATTAGAGATTTGAAACAATGTTCTAGCTAGCGTCGACAATAGGCAACACCTGACTTCTACCGCGCAAATGTTGCAAAAAATGTAGACATATAATGGTGAACAAGGTAAAACTTAGTACAAGGAAAAATAGTTATAGTTGTGAGTATAGGTGACGATAAACTTATCGCTTTTCTTGCCATCGTTATTTTTGGTATAATGTCATCTTTCTTTTTCCAGGAAATGTTCTACTTGTCACATCGAGTTCACAAAATAACTCTAACTTGTTTCGAACCCACGAAAACTATTATTCCATTAGTTAATTGCTCTTCCAAATGGGATCAGTCATTTCATGCCAATCTTATGAATTCGGATCTATTTTTCTTTTGAAACAATTGGAAAACATTATTTTTTGCTTCAATATAATGTGATTCTCATTCCAGATGCTTAAACGCATTTTCCCAGGCACTAAATAATGCTTAAATTTTCTCGTCAAAAATCAGTGAAATCATAAAAATTTCTGTCATTACTGATGCCGTCGCCCTAGAATCCTTCAATTTAAGTTTTTAAAAAGAAAATTATCCGCTTTCTAAAATATGCACGTAAAATTTTAGGAATTTGATATCAATTTCTTCTTCAATTTCCATGTTGTAATCGGATCATTCCCGAATCCTGATAACATTCAATTAAATTTTATTACCTCTTGATGGAAAGTACCCGTATGTTACTCGGTATGATTACTTCGGATGAATACGGATGTTCAAATGTGTACATATATATACGTTTTTTGTACATGGGGTTACCCGGAAACCCTCTTAGGTTGTATCCAATTAACGTAATGGATTCCCAACTCCATTTTATTATCGTAATCAAACATCATCTGGGCATTTTACCGTAATTCCAGTCATTT
This sequence comes from Pholcus phalangioides, assembly GCF_987345545.1. Taxonomy (NCBI): domain Eukaryota; kingdom Metazoa; phylum Arthropoda; class Arachnida; order Araneae; family Pholcidae; genus Pholcus; species Pholcus phalangioides. The sequence goes on from NW_028301605.1 coordinate 24,487,585, forward strand.
TCTGTGAAAGGTACCAGAAGTTTCGAGTAATACGGAGACATCTCGAAAGCTATTATTTTCATTACAGCAACGAAAGTGATGGCAAAAATATGCTATCGAATTTCAGGCTAATGTCGAAGTTCATGGACATGGGCATGCAGGTCTTACATTGATGGTTTGTGTAATTTCATTGATTCGCGGCTCGATGTAGCCTAATATAATTCGATTAATTATTTGTTTTAACTCTTGAAAATAAACGATTATTTTACCAACTTAGCGAGGGATAATTTGAGTTTTATACCGATAATTATCATAAGGGCTACGCTAATTATTCCTCATAATCGATTCTGTGATACAGATACCATTTGTATTTTTTAAAGGAAATAAAACTGACGCGCGCAGTGGCTGGTGTGACCACGTGGGCATCGTGCTGGACCCTCATCGCGTGGATCCAGCTTCACACCCCGTTGGAGGAAAATTGGTGGTCGGCTTAAGCCGGTTTTCTCCTGTGTCTTCCGTCTTCGAGGAGCAAATGTAAACAGATCTCACATTAAAGAGCCTTTCCACAGCAACCATGTATCCAGAGGAGAGGGGGGGGGGGGTGAGAGGGGTGATCTCTCCTCCCAAGAACAGAATAAAAAGGAGCAAATTTGTCTGTCTCGTAAAATACGGGTTTATCAGTCAGTGCACCTACACTATAACTCGCTTTTCCGACACATCGCCTTCATTCGTAGCTGTGTGCGAAGATGTCTACCTTCGCTCCATTCGAAGCTGAAGGTATCTGCCTTCACAGCTCAAGATATCTGCTAGGCTATATTCGCAGCTGAATTTATTTGCCTCTGCTCTACTTTAGCGCACACCAACTCCAGTTATATATATTGCCATACGGCAATTTCCAATCAGTGGAGTTGGGTGGGAAATGGATGTTCCATCCATCGGTGGTCGCGTCAGGCTCGGTAGGTAAAGAACTTGCTTCTGAAGTTCTATGCCCGGATTCGAACCCACGAACCTTGATGGCACTCCCTATAGCGGAAAGACGAGCAATTTGCCACTGCGCTACCCGAGCGTTTTCTCTGCTGTACTAGCAGCCGAAAACAGCATGTTCGTTAGAAATTCCCTAGGATGCATATACGGGTAAGAATAGTAGTATTGGTCCCACATGGTGTCCAAGATCGTCTTACTCATTTTTTGCGCACTTGGTTTCTCCCATTCTTACATCTTCTATTCCCTTTTCAGATAAACGAGGTTCAGATTAGCAAGCGTTCTACAGTAGAGACACTGTTCAGACACGATACTGAGATAACATAAAAGTTCAAACATTTACCATCGTTACTTCTAAATACGACGGTAGATACGTGGCGGCGGCAGCAAGAAAATGGAAAAAAACGCAATTCTGACAATATAGACAAGTTAGGGCCACATTAAACTCAGAACACACATTCTCCGGCGTATACCAATCCGTTAGAAATTCCGTAGAGCGAGGGTGCTCAACCTTTAGGTGAACGTGGGCCACTTCATTGGTTTGAAAACGTGTCGTGGGCCACTTAAGCAATTTTATAATGCACCTTTTTTTCAGAAAATAAATGTTCCTTGAGGATCCGCTTATGGCAAGTCATATTCTCCGAGTGGAGTAAGTATCTCATATGTAAATGTGCCCCTGGACACTCGACTGATCTGGAGCTGTGTTGCTGGCCACTCAAGTGATCTGTAGATATGCCGCAGGTCACTCTAGTGACCTATAAATGGGCCCTGTGTTACTTAAGTGCTCTTGACCTGAGCCACGGGTCACTCAAGTGACCTGTAAATTTACTGCGGGTAGCTCAAGTGATTTGTAAATATGCCACAGGTTCCACAAGTGATCGTGAAATGTACAGTGAGCCACTTAAGTAATCTGGAAATGTACCGTGAACCACTTAAGTGATCTAGAAACGTGTCGCGGGTCCCTTAAGTGATCTGGAAATATGTCGCAGTCACTTGTGTATTCTATAAATTTGTAGCTCAGTTCATTATTATAAACTTATGTTTGAAGTTGTGGGCCACATCAGATGATTCTGAGGGCTACATATGGCCAGCGAAACATAGGTTGCTCATGCATGCCGTAGAAAATGTGTACGAAGTACATGTAGGGTTAAGTAGAAGTAAAGACTCTGTTAAAATATCTAAACTTGAGTGGCTATTTTTTCAGCCGAAATATCGCTGGTTTTTATCACTTTACCGCCAAAATATCGCCATTATTTATCATCAGTCCACCAATCCACGGCGACGTTTCGTTACCCGTTGTTTTCTCTCCAATTATAACTCAAATTCCCAGCAAACCTGAAAGAGTTGATAATTCCTATAGTGGAACCTCCCGTTAACGAACACTTCCCTGATCCCCGGTATCTTGGAATAGGCCTTTAATGTGTATAAGTCAGTAAAATCAGGCAGACTCTTAAGTTTTTTTTCCAAACACTAATTTATTAATTTTTGGTCATACACCAAGCATTTATTGTATTCAACTCAAGAGTTATATTCAATCCCAACCTCGTGTTGGTAAATCAATTACTCAATTAACTATTGTCCAGGAGGATGAATTCGTTAGCTTTGTTTGTTGATTTCCGTATGCAGAAAGCCAACGTTTACAAGACTGATGATGTTGTTATGAATGTTATCTTCTTCAAACTTATTTTAATTTAATTTTTATTGCATAATATGTATAGTGCGCGTATCGTTTAATGTAGAGAAGAAAGGTTATACAATTTTTTTCAGATTTTCCCACTTTATTTGGGAATTATGCATAATCGCCAGCAAAAGTCATAAATGTAGTAAAATTTATTCGAACTTTCTTTATCGAGACGATTGGTAATTATGCATAACCACCGGTGTATCACTTTTACGTACGAAACAACATATAACATTAAAATATGTAAGAACCGCGACTGAAGTCAAATGTCGTATAAATATGAAAGTTGTATAAACGAGATTCCACTTTATATTGTCCTGCCCATTAGCGGACAAAATTCTTGGTCCCTAGGTGTCCGTTATGTACAGATTCTACTGTATCAACAAAACATTCATCGATTTTCTATAATGAACTGTGAAGTTTGACCGCAGATAATAACCACGAAATACTCCTCCTCAAGTACCAATAAAATCTTATCAAAGAGGTTTTTCTCTCCCCCAGGCTATTTCTTAATTGACATTAAAAAAAATTCAAAATGTTCTCAAGAATTTTGTGGAAGAAAAAATAAATACTTGTACGAGTACTTATCTTCGAAAATTTGGATAAAAATGATCTCGAAAATGCTTATCTAAATATTTATCAGTTAAAAAGATACATTTTTGGAATAATTTTTCGCTTCAAGGAAAAGAAAAATCACAAATTTTTTTCTAAATATCGTTTTTTAACAAAAGATACGAGAATTTTCTTACGCTTTTATTTTTCTAAAATGAAATTACATGTTAAAATATATCTAAGCAATATAATGGTGGAATTTACGTTGCTTCCTCAGGCGAAAAACTCCACAGCTACTTTAGTTGGACTCTTCCCCTTCCCCCTCTTGTTAAAGAGATCCAAATTCTTATTTTCCCTTTACTTTTTGGTTCCTCCCGTCCTTCCATCACAAATTGCTTTCGTGCATGTGTTAAAACTCAATACAACCACACCATTTCTAAACTTAGTCTTAGAACTCCCTTGAGGCAGGAAAATCTTTCAAGGAAAATTTCAAGAACTGAATCCTTATTTTTTCATTATTTTTCCTCCCTATTTCTCCCGAAGAAGTTGCTCCGTTTTCTATTTCTGGGGGAAAAAGCTTAAGGATTTCAAATTTCCGAAGAGGACGGCAAAAAAAAAGTGGATAATATAAGAAAATAGGTGCTAGACATGCTTTACAATTTACATCTGCTTTGTATAATAGAAAAGAGCCAGCTTTCCAGCTGTACTGATATCTACATCGATGTTTCAATAATGTTTTCAAGATAACGCTGACTTATTTTAAACTTCATTTTCAACTTACAGCTACAGTTAGTTTTGAAATTTTATAGGACGTTAGATGAAAATCAAGACGCAATGCGTTCAAATCTATCCTCTTCTTCATGTTTTTACCACTTTATTGAAGACTAGCGAAAATGCGCGCAGCTGCCTGAACATTCTCCTAATACAGTCGGCGCCACTAAATCCGATATCGGAAGCCCCACTTTTCAGTACAGGACTGTACCGGAGTTTTTGGGCTTTCACAGTAGTCCCGTACACGGCTTCGTAAAGTAACCCTGAAAGTGAGAGGGAGAGAACATCCCGCCGACACACACACCGTTTGAGATCGAAAAAAATTTCCCTGTGTCACAGGATGTGACATTTCTCTTTCATGATGTGATTAAGGGATTGACGTATTTTGGCGATTTCTGAAATAGAAAAATGAACGTATCGCACAAATAAGTTGGTTGCAATTCTGAGGTCCATTGGAGAAAAAATGTTCACCATCCCTCCCATTTTGAGGGTAGAGTTGAGGGAACACCCTGTACATACAGAGCGATCATCTTTTCGATCATCGCAGAAGTATTTGATGTCCAGACTCGAGTCACATAAACCTCCCATTTAACAAGAACACCATAATATTCAAAGCCTAAAAAATAAAGTTCGTTCCAAAGTATGGAAACTCGAACACATAACGTTTTTCCCGTTACGATTTGAGCGTATTTTTCCAGTATTTTTTTAACTCACCTTTACGTTTTCAGCAGAGGTATATATGAACTAAGAGCGTACACATGCGAGCAGGACGCACGTCTCTCTCTCTCGTGTGTAATGGTTGTTATATATGTATGCGACTGTTTTTCTGAGTGTCTCGTTCGCAATACTAATACCACTTTATTTACTACACATATTTTTATCCTTGCAAACATACATACACATGCACGGAATTTCTACTTCATATTCCTTCCAAGTTTCAAGCAGATACTCGAATTCATATTTTATTTAGAAATTTTATGTTGAAAAAGACACGCAAAGATAGCTTAAGAAATGGTATCCTTATGTTCCAGACATCATCTCATCCTGCGTGTTTTTAATATTCAAGCAGAATTTTAAGATCTTTGCTCCTCTTCTGGGATGTTTACCAAGAAAAGAGCCATTTTTATCCGTATCGTAAGAAGGTCTTCATGTAGGATGTTTTACTACGTGGATTTTTTCCCCATAGAATAATGCTGAATATCTACGTATGTGCCGCAATAATGGATGGTTCTATAGATAATTTAATAAGTATCTAGATCCAGAGCACCCCCTGGATATGGGACCAGTGGGTGGTTGAGCGCGAGATTTGGGTGATTTACATTTCAGACAATGGTAAAACTTTTTATCCGATGGATAGTACAAAATCCTTTGTGGAAAATGATACAATCAATAATTTTGCAATAGTGTAGCATAAACGAAAAAGAGAAAATTATCCAAAGACCACCACTACTACTATGAACCATACATGCATCTCGTCCTCTTTTGGATTTCCGTGCCAGTTTTGGATCTACAGGTTGAAGAATACTGTAAAGTTAAGCTTATAGCATATCACTTGAACTGTAGATTCACGAGTAGCTGTTCGGGACGAATACTCTTAATATTTCCTAGTTTAGTACTTATTTACGCCAAAAAGCCAAGTATGATTGATTGAAACTTATTTGCCCACCCAGCCGATGATAACCTTCAACCATAGGTGGATAGAAGTGGTGGGGGGGAGGTGGTAAGGTTGGCCGTCCTCCCCTTATATCAATATATACCCGTTCTCAGAAAATTTGTATTATTCGCATTTGCGCCCTCCCCATTCGAACTGCCTGTATCAGCTTGTAGCCTCCACAGAAATTAACATTACGGAACACCTACGCATTGTTTTGCATAAGGACATCAAAATGTTGTTAGCGGGATCCTGTGTGGTAACTTTCAGTAAATTAGGAAATGGCAGTTCAGGGCTGAAATGATATGTTTAGAATGAACAGCGAAAGTTTACTTTGAAAACCAATTTTCGTAGCTCCGATGAAAAAAACGAACCGAAGATACTACTACTATTATTACTACTGCTGCTGCTGCTACTACTACTACTACTACCACCATTATAAACACTACATTCACTTCAAAGACATTCCTCTGGAGATTTATGACGAATTGGAACGTGTTTAATGTTTATACGCGTAGTCCAATGTATAGTTATGCAATAATAATGAAACGTGAGAGTTATGCATGGTTTTTGTGTTCGAGAAGTGCTGCCAACTCTCTTGCATATTAACAAAAGATTCATAAATTTTCGCGTTTATGCATGTGTCGTATTGAATGTTTGTCCACTCTCTGTTTAGAGCCTTTCAAATGAGATGTCTGCTCGCAAACTGAAAGACACTACAACTACTTTAACGTATATGCACCTCGCATACATTCCTCTGGGAAATTTCTAACAAATCTTCACATGTAGGAAAGGGTTATGTCAATGCGTGGCCGTAACGTATTCATATTGTCAGAGTTATGCTCGCTTTAGTTTTATACTGGTGCTGTGATCTGTCTACAGTACCTTCAAACTGAAGAGACACAGTAGAATCACATTAGAACAACCTAATAACTTGAAAGTATGATTGGTAAAATACAGAAATTTGGAAGCCAAATGCCATAACACAGCAGTAAATTCAAAATTCTTGGTAACACGGAAATGTTCGAGATGAATATTTCCGTAGTTTTAAAAAAAAAACCATTAAGTATATTGGATGCCCTCAAAAATTTTGAAACATGTGTGTTTCGTGTACCCTTAAAATACCCCAACAAATGTGCTCTTGCTTCCATCAAAGTTGCATTGTTTGATCGATGGAATCCTCGTAAATAATTTGGAAGGAGTCCTTGTCCTGTTAATTAAATTTGCCTGATTGCTACATTATGTATCTAAGTTTGTATGGTAATTTATAATGGATGTCAAACTTCTTTATTTCTTATGTTCTTGGAAGTCATCTCTTTAGCTGCCATCGACAGGTCGCTGCGAGAAATATAAATTAGAATTATTAGAAGCTGGTTTTTATCCCTTTCTATATCACCCAGTATTACTCGTTTGTGATTTATTAGTAGTATAATTATCTAATAATTTGCTACACACTTCGTATGAAAAAAAATATCAATCTAAATAATTAAATAATCTTTAATACTTCCGTGTTTGTAAAACAAGTTGCTTATCGAATTTTATTCTTTTTTTCCCCCATTCGAGGTAGTAGGACATCAATCATAACACTATGTACATTAACAAACCAGGCCCATTTCCCAATGATTTAGGACTAAAAAGGGTCGAAAATAACGATTTTACGTTAAACTTTGCGGTTCAACTGAGGAGAGCGAATTTCTGTTATTTTTGAGGCTTGAAAAAAGCAGGATCGTGTAAGTTTTAAGAAAGTAACACGATTAATTATCACATTTATGGATACATGGAAGTTTTACCCTAGTTAATTGATCCCACAAATCATGGTTACCCAAGGTTGGACACCCAAACCACACCGTTTCTGAATTTAGTTTTAGAACATCAACTCCGTGAGGCAGGAAAATCAATGCATCTGAGATATGTTTGAAACCAATATATCTTGTTCAATACAAATTTAGTTGTTTTGCTGCTCAATTTGTGAATGACCCGTGAATCCACTCTCAAACTTTGAAATCCCGGTCAATATTTGTCGTAATGGCAATGAAACTCTTGTACGATTTTAAATATATTTTGAAGAATGTAACAGGCAAGCTGTTAACAAGGATGAACAGTAACACTTTTATTCACGAGACACGTGAGATTTAAGTTGTATCGAGAGAAGAAGACATTCTCGAGGAGTTCGATTTTAACCTTCATCACGAAGGGTTGTGTGTTTCGCATGTTAATGCAAAATAAAGGAATGCTTCATGTTCGTCGCTTCCTATACACCTCACCAATCGTCACATTAGCACCCAACGTTTTTAAAATAGACGCGTGAGTGTTTTTAGCTAAGCGGACATCCTAATTAGGTACCGAGTGAGTGAAAATGGCATATTTAGTGAAATATCGAAAAGACGAACTCCGTCGCCTTGCCGAAGAGATGGGCGAATCTACCGAACCCGAGATGAAAGTGATAGAGCTAAAGAAACTTATTACGTCCAGTAAAGAATACGACGAGGTTTCCGCAAAAGGAGTGCTACAGACCCTCGTAGAAGAAAGAATTCGACGAGAAGAAGCAGAAGAAAGAATTCGACGAGAAGAAGCAGAATCTTCATGTTCGTCGCTTCGTATACACCTCACCAATCGTCACAAGAACTAAATTTTGAAACAATGACTATACGGACTAGGGCAAGAAATACAAAGGCCGCAACAGGCAAATTGTCTAACGAGGTGGCTGGAAAAAAGATGCCCGTAAAAAATGTATGTCAAATGTAACCAAAATCCAAGGTGAATCCAATCATAATGAAAGTTGTGAAAGACTAACATTTGAAAAATGGATTTGTCCATGTAAATATGCCATAATGAATATTTACCTCATTTAACACTAGAAGGGCCGGACTGTAAGTTATACCTAGAAAGGCCGCTGACAGTCATTTTGCCTGCTGCTTCTTTTTTAGTGGAATATCTTTAATCACACCAAATTTTAACAATAAAAAATAACAAGCATTATAATATTTCTACACACCGTGAATGAACCTCTGTTTCCCAGGAAGCTTTTAAAGCTGATGGTGTAATAAAGAGTTACGAAATGTCAAACTAAAACAAAAACCGAGCTTTCCAAGTCAACGATCAGACAGAATAAAAAAGTTTCCTCAACGTTGATAACCAGAGGCTAAGACCAGCTACACTATAGAAGTTTTAGAAAAAATTGTTTCACAAAACTTGAAAAATGCAACTAATAAGTGTATCGGTTACGTTCGAGTGTAAATGTAACCAATAGGCTTATTGGTTGCTTTTTTTTCAAGTTTTGTGAAAAATCTTTTATCAAACTTTTATAGTGTAATCTCTGCCAAAATAAGATATAGCGTTTTGATTGTGGATACATGAGCTTCTGCTGTCCATGCAAATAGACTTTTTAGATTGCCTAATAACATGATATAACAAATAACATTATTTTATTTATTTATTTATTATCGGTGTGTTACTCGTGAATGAACGCTGTGCTGTGTGTGTGCCATCAGTGAATGATAGAGAGTAAACCTAAACGCAAAATTATGCATCAACGCCAGCCGCAAGGAGAAAAATTACACAGTTTACATATAGCAATCAAAATGAATGTTGGCCGTTCTAGGTATAAACGTCGATATCTCCCGAAAAATATCTTCAATGTCTCTACATTTTCGTCCACAGAAACAAATATAGAATTCACGAAAAGTCACAAAAAGTTGAGTGTGCAAGTCTCATATACCGGTGTGCAAAATTAAGAGAATTTGCACATTTTGTCATACTAAGTGCACATTGTGCCCTATTCAGTACTTTCTGTGAAAAATACTGAACCAAAGGTACTAATAATGCCACCGAAGAAGCATGGAAATATTCAGTGTCGCGCACACGTGCGTGTGGGCGGAGCTGTGACCACGGAGGGGGATGATAAGGGCACGAGGCGTTTTCCATGATTCGTGTGCTCGTACCCCTCGGCAACACTCGCTGCGTTTCTCGCAAGAGTTTAGAAAATTTATAAGCTATCAGGTAAAATGAGTAGCCACGAATGTATGGATGACGAAATGAGATGGAGAATCGTCACGGGAGTGGAGGCAGGGCAATCACAAGTGCAGGTGGCTACAGAGCTTGATGCTACGCCCAGTGTCGTCTGCAATTTGTAGAAACAGTTTCAGAACACTGGATCCACATCGAGAAGACCTGCGTCGAAGAGCCACGTTGACCAATGAGGATCGTTATTTGGCACTTTCAGCGCGGCGCCACAGGACTGCTACAGCAACACATCGTGAGCTGCAGGCTGCCACTCCAACCGTGACCTACGATTACTTTTGAAGGTCACGCTCCAACTCGAGTTTCACGGTTTACTGTTGCCCGAAGGCTTCATGAGAAAGGGTTTTATGCCACCCGCTGTTTGCGTCTCGCTAACTGCAGCACACAAGAGAGCGCGTTTAGCATGGTGCAAACAACATCAGCCTTAGACCAGACTTCAATGGAGCACCGTGCTCTTCACAGATGAGTCGAGATTCAGCCTGGACACTGATTCTGGGGAAAGCCTGGTACCCGATACCATCCCTCGCACATCAGAGAAATGGACCACTATGGTGGTGGAGGGCAGACATCATGTTGGACGGCCTCACACCCCCTTCCATGTGTTTGGCAGAGGATCCGTGACTGCTAGGAGGTATAGAGAAGAGATCTTAGAGCCCTATGTTTGACTTTTCAGGGGCGCAGTTGGCCCTCGGTTCCTGTTCATGGACGACAGCGCTCGTCTACATCGGGCTCACCTGGTCAACGATTATCTGGAAAGTGAGGATATTCGTCGTATGAATTGACCAGCCAGATCTTCTGACCTAAACCGTATAGAACATGTCTAGGACGCTCTTGGGAGGGCAATTGCATCTCGTCATCCCCCTCCGAGAACCATCTCAGAACTGAAAACTGCGTTGCTGCTGGAGTGGGAACGATTGCCACAGGGACTCCTCAACTGCCTCGTGTCCAGTATTCCGTCACGCTGTGCGACCTGTCTGACTATGAGATGGGACCATACCGCATATTAGACTCATTTTCGGTTCGATCACGCAGCGTGGATTTTGGACCTTCCCGCAATCATGCGTGCGTACTATGACTTTTGTATGGTACATCACTTTCTCTATTATAAACTGTGTATTCGTACCAAATTTCATTAAAATCTGCCCACTAGTTTTTTAGAAATTTGACATGATGTGCTAATTCACGTAATTTTGCACACGAGTGTATTGTCAAGATTATAGAATTTTCAAAATAAAAAGAAACAGTCGAAATGACTGGTCTTTTTAGTGTTGAAACGTTCTTTCAATTAAAAGATTTGTGTAGGACCAACAGTTAAGAAGAAAATAGCCTTGGTAAAGACTTTCGGAACAAGAAACAAAATTGATTCTATATGGAGAATATGATTTACACACCAATTTTTCATGCGTGCGAACTCAATAATCAAGAAAGTTTGAAACTGCTGGAAAAATACTAAAAAGAAAGAAAAATTGATCCAGACTTTTTATTGCCCAAACTAAAAGTTTCTCGGCGACGAAAAAAAAACCACTCAATTTCTTTACATCAAAAGGATTTGGAACAAGAAATTCCCGAACACGGATTGATGACCGGGAATTTTCAACCATTGACCTAACATTTGACCTTATGAAACTTGATAACAGAAGAAAAATTCAAAGAAATTAAGGAACTTTCTTGTACGAGGCAGAAACAAAAATTCTAGCCATTTTCCTTGTTGGTAATAGTCCCGGGAATGAGCGAAGAACGTGATTTCACGGCAAACAAAGTCAGCATCACACGGTATTTTTCAATCAATATAAATGGCCATTTCCCTCGTTTTGTACCTACAGTATTTTCCCGTTTCTCCTTTCTTTTCCTGTCCGAGCATTAGTAATGGTTCCACTCGCACCGGGAAAATTTTCAAAGTAAAGCCCTTTTATATAACGCGACTACGGGAATGACTGTCGATCACGTCCACGTTTCAGTTGCTGTGGAGAAGGGAGAAAGGCTCCACATAATAGCTTGACGTGTTACTCGAGAAAATACATCAGTAACACGTGGACGGAACAAATTTGGGAGAAATCTGGAAAAATAGCTTTCTCGTTCTCGTCTTGCCGTGCAAGTTAGCTGAAGTAAATCGGAAGATGAAAGAAAGGAACTGCTTTTTGCATCTAATGATCTCAAAAACTCACAACATGCTGTTACGATGATAATATAGGTATTGGGATTTCAAATTCCAGATGATGTACCATAACTTCACGATTTCGAGAAACTAATGGGTTAGTTATACAGGTTAACCACAAAATAAATTCAGTAGAAGTTTATTTTTTCCCAGTTTACAACCGGGGGAAAAATTGTCGTTATAACGGACTCCTCGTTACAAATGAATTTTAGTTTTTTTGGCACTGTAAATGATATGAATGGGGATAAAACACAAACTACAGTGGATCTCAATTATAATGTTCCCACTTAGAACGTTTTCCCGTTCCGCTTAGAACATTTTCCCCTTATTTTCATGGCCCCAACTCTTCCAATGATTTTCCGTTTCAAGCGTTTTCCCGCTTGCAACGTTTTTTTACGGTGCTTTTTCTTTTTTAAATTGTACAAGTGGGATCGACTGTAGATAAATTTACTTCCCTTTTTCTTCTTTCTTTTGCAATATTTCTGCTGCAATATGCATCTAGAGTTAGTTGCTCGTGTTACACATTGTAGCTATGCACAGTGTAGATTGTATGACAAAATTTTAACTTTGTGGAATGCAGCAGTTTCTGCTACTGTTTGCCCTGTGTCCACTTTTGGAAGATTCCAAGACAGAAGGGGGGAGGAGAGATCAGAACTAGAAGTCGTGCCCCACCTGCCCAACCAACACACCTACAGACAAAAAGCTAAAATGCTATGCCTTTTCCACCTCATAGATAACAAGAAGATAAGATATAACATGCGATCTTCTTATCCACGGGGAAGTACTGACATTCCCCGTTTATGAACGTACGCAGGACCTACCTTTGAGAGGGATCACAGTTTTAGAAGAGAGAAGAGAGAGGACACAGGGTAAATTTTCTGCAAAAGACTTACTGGCCTTGAAAGAAGTAATTTTAAATGAACAAAAATTGAGTATCAATTTCAACGGCTTTCCCCCGATTAAATCGCACGTCATTTGGTAATACAGTTGACGTGTAATATATATATATATATGAACTGAAGAGCCAAAAAAACTGGTACAGTTATGCATATGGAAATAAAGAGATATGGAACCAATCAGAGTACGGCGCTGCGGTCGGCAACGCCTATATGACACAACAAGTGTCTGGCATGTATTTATTTTAAAGAAACTTTACATTGACGCTTTTCATCATTTTTCAAATATACAAACTGTACTAACGTTGTGAAATGTCAATATAGTTGTTGCCCCGCACAAAGGGGTACCTCGCTAAATCGGATATTGTGTGCTGAAATCGTTGATATCCGATTAAGCGGGCCGACTGTATCTGCCGGGCCAAAAGAGACTTGTACATTTATAGCACCAAAACATAGAAAAAAATTATTATTTACTTCCTGAAATCTTATATGCATACTAAAATTACATGTTAGTAAATTTCGTATTGAAGTAATACACGTTTTCCTGTAAATTGTCTCTAATTGATTTCTTTTGGTCTCTAAAGCTCCGTTTCCATTGGAAATGGAAAATCTGGTTTCCTTCGCTCCGCAATAGGGAAAAATCGGAAAGGATTATGGGAAAAGGGTATGCACCGAAAAAATCCCCATAGAGAGAAGAGGGTGTTAATATTTCCTCCTCTTTCCAAACGAGGGAAAGGAAGTCGTCAAGCGGGTGCCAGAACTCTCAATGCTACTACAACATTTCTTTCTTTCTTTCAAACCGAACACAACTCAAGTACAACGAAGTGGACAATTTACTACCTAATGAGTTGTGCAAGCGTATGTACCTAACAGTGTTAGTGCGTATCTAGTTGCGTCTGATATTTCAGTGCTGTTTATATTTCAGAAGTTAAGTGAGTGAAGTGTAGTGATTGAATATTTGAACCGTTTGTAGGCCCGTTGCTGTCTGTGGCGAAACCTTTTAACGGAGAGATCGGTTCGCATTCGCGTCTCGAAGTTAGGAACCATAGAAAACCAACTTTAGCCGACCAACACTCTGGCGTCAGTGGAGTTTGAACCCGTGACCTCACGATGCGAGTCCGTCACTATGACCACTCGACCACCACAACGGCACTACCACAATATTGCTCATGTAAACGGGGCTGAAGTATTATTTTTACATTAGACTGAGCATAACTATGTAACTTCATCCAAACTTCTCATTCCGACCATCTTCTCCAGCGATAGCTTATCGCAATAATCTAAAAATGCCCCCCCCCCCTCGAAGCTATGCTGTTGATTGGTTTGGATTTCTCGTGTGAGAAAAAATGGCAACAAATTCATTTTTCGGTGGTAATGGTCTTTCCGTGAATGCTACTTACCCGATTTAATAATTTTCCCTTGAATACGTTTCCGCTTGATCCAGAATAATCCCTTACTCTTTCTCTGTCACGAGATTCTTTTCTATATGCACAGTAACAATTGATCTTCCTTACTCTGGGCACATAAATTATTTATCCTCCTTACTCTGGGCACATAAATTATTTATCCTATACCGTTAAGTGCGTATGTGACTGACATTAAAGACATCTACATTGCGATCAATCGGCTTTTCCTGTCTTCATACCTTGCGATTTGGTTTCGTGACTGCTTGACAGGTGCAGCCGAAAATAATTATGCAAAAGCATGAGCACGCACACACTAGTGTATGATATCCCCGTCATAAATGTCTTATATTCACAGTACCGATCGTTCTTTTGCCTCGATTCCACACACACTCTATCTTTAAATGTGATCTGTGCTATTTACCGAAGACACTTCACTTTGTGTACGAGTGTCTTCGATTTCTCCTTCTCAACACCTAAATGTCATGATTATGAATACATTCAATTTTCGACTCGGCTATATCTCGGCACCTAGACGAAGTTCTAAGCGAGCATTCGTTTAAGATATATTGTATAGATAACTATTCTACCTCCATTTTCGACGATAACATCTTGAATAATTTCGTAGATAGTTCACTCGTCGATGGCAGGAATTTGCATATACATGTTGCATGGGGAGACCGCTACATTCTAACGCGGTTTTCTCAATCAGTCTTTTATTCTGGAACTTTGGTGAAGATTTATCTCATCACATGATGAGGATAAGTTTCATAAGATGATACAATTATCATACAATGTTTTATCACTTTTTTTTCTTATATATAGAAGATAATCATCATTAATAATCATCTTTAATGATTTTATTTTTAATATTTTGACAATAGTGATACATCATTAAGAAAATGCAAATGTTGGTCGATCTCCCCGTTGAAAAGTCTTGCCATAGAGAGCAACAGGCCCGCAGCGATACAATTATTCGATCATTATACTTCACTCATAGTTAGAAAAAACTGATATCATATGACGCACTACGTATAACAAGCATTACTCACAAACAAACATCTTTCAGGTTCACTACACGTATAGAGGTCTATAGGAGAGGGCCCTCGAAATACATGGTTGAGAATGTTACATTGATGGCATCATTATATATGGCTGCAAGAAGGAGCGAACGTGATCTGGGCAGGTATAGATATCACCAAAACACTGACTGTGTTTGACAAAAGCTACCTGATTGCTCAGAAGTACGGAGAGGAGCCCTCAGCCTCTATTTGCGGCTTTTCAGTGGCGTAGTTGGCTACCACTACTACTACACCAAAAATACACTTCGTCCACAGTCCTCTGCGGAATTTCTAACGAATCGGTACACGTTGGAATGTGCGTGCGCGTGTTGCGAACCTAACGTGAAGCTTGTTACTGAGTAATGCTTGTTATGTGTGGTGTGTGATGCCATCTGCCATCAATTTTTCGGTTGGCTTCAGATAGTTTCCTCCCGAAAATAATTCAGTTTTTTTCGTGAATTTAAAACCGAAATAAAATTTTCTACTCTTTCCATCAAAACAATTTTTGGTCAATTTTTTCCAGTACAAATTTATTAAAACAATGTAATATTAATTTACGAATCAAAAAACCATTAATCATCAACACTCAAATAATGATAGCGATGTTTATAAATTAATTATTGGTGTTCTGGTAAAATTGGATTTAAATTTCACGATTCAAATAGTTTTCTCGCCTCAAGGACTAACTCCGAGCAAAAAAGAAAATTATTGCTCATTAAAATCGCCGAATAAGATAATAAATCCGAATCTAATTTATTTTTTCCCGTGAAACAGGAATTAAACTTTTCCCTCTTTTTTTCCCCCGCCGTGAAAAGAAAAGAAAATCTCCCGGAAAAATCATAATAATTTGAAGAATAAAAGGAATTCAGATTCGAAACTTTTCTAATGAACTCTATTTCGAAGAGAACGTTTCTTCTCACGCTGTTAATGATTTGAGAAAAGCTGAGTTTTAAAAATCCTAAAGGAAAAGGAATTTTCTTTTACACGTACATAAGCGAACCCATTGTGTCTAAATTTGTCTTTCCCATAACGATGTTCTCGTGTCTTCTCGCCAATGTTTCGAAATGCTTTGGATTTGCATATCGAAATGACATTTGCTTCGTTCGAATAAAATCCCAGTATATAAATTGGGAACGTGAATCATTTCAAATGAACAATAAAATTTAAATTTGAAATGAAAATTTAACAGTATAAAATCTCGAAAGACTTTCAGAAGATAGACCTTAACCATTTTATGATCAATGACGTAATATTGCGTTCAAACACCAGTGGAATAAATTCAAATGAGTTATCTCTCTGTTTTCTTTCCTCACTTCTCATCATCGCGAAGCTTTGTTGCAACCTTATACATTTTCTTTCTACTGGTTTTTTTTATAGGCCTACCCTGATTGTGATTTTCCTTCCCACATACGATCAACTCATAATAGTGAAAGAAAGAACAGGTAGGGCGAGGGTGAAAAGAGAAATCTACTTTGTGTACTACATTATTATCAACTTATCTATTACGCTGTTTTACTCTTTCATTTGTTTTCTTTTTCCCCCTTTTCTCTTCTACTTTTTTCCCTCTCGTTTCTTGTTTCTAACGTGCGGTAGGTTAGGACAGGGGGTTACCATATTTATTGCCGATTCGTCAAATATAGAGTATCTGAATTTCTTACCAATCGCTTTTAAGCGAAGGAGTTAAATAAAGTTGAAGCTAAACAGAGTTGAAATTGAAAGCGATAATTAAAATGGTTTCATAGGAAAATATATAGTCACGGAAAACAGGTTGAAGGTCATTCAAGTATTATGGCAGCATCGATGGGGGATTTCCGATTTGCTGACTTTTGATGACAGGGGGGAAGGTGGTGCTTGGACGATGCTTACGTCATCAACCACCCTTTATGAAGATATGAAATATTCTTAATGACATCTTATTCGGTGCTCCAGAAACGGGGAAAAAAACCTTTCGATACTTATTGGGCCCCGGAACTTCTCAGTGATAAGTCCCCTACAGAGCCACTTCAGTGATCTCTAAATATTTCACGGATCCTTCAAGTGCTCTGGAAATGTGCCCGGGCCGCTTAAGTGCTGTGGAACTGTGCAACGTATCACTCAAGTGATCCGTAATTATGCCACTGATCACTTTAGTAATTTTGGAATGTTCCGCGGGTAACTTGAGTGGTGTAGAACCGCACTGAGTGTTTCTTAAGTGCTCTAAAACTGTGCCCACATGTCACTTAAGGGATCTCTAGATGCGCCACGGATTGTTCAAGTGTTCTGGAACTGTGTCGCGGGTTACTTAAGTGATCTTTGATGTGAAAGTGATCACAAAGATCGATCTTTGAGGCCTACTTCAGTGATCTGAAAATGTGCCTCGGGTCAGTTAAATGCTCTGGAATTGTGCCACGGGTCATTTAAGCGATTTGTGAATGTGCCGCTTGGTTCATTTTTACAAAATTAGGTTTGAGGGGGCAAGCCACATCAGATAACCTTCGGTGCCACATTTGGTCTGTGCTGGTCAAGGGTTTACCATATCCATTAAAGGGTGGGTCGCAATGAATTTCTTAAAGAGAAATTTTGAGTTCTTACCCTTCAAACAGCATTGAAATTAACAGAAATTGATTATAATAAGATATAAAGGTATTTTATTTCGAAATTTTAATTTTTTAAAACATTTTTTTGCATTAAAAATATTTTTTCGTCTGGGGGGAAGGCACGCGAGCCCCCCCCCCCCTCCCGCATACGTTTCTGATCCCACCAATTTGCGTTAGGAGATAGGGGGTGTTAAGAGATGGGGGAGATAGGGGACGAAATTTTGGTGATGGGGTCAGTTTTGCTGAATTTGCTGACAAGGGGGGCAGGGGGTCAGAGTTACGCTTAATTTTGCTGACAGGTGGGGGGGGGGGTCAAAAAAGGCTAAAAATTTGCTGACGTAATACTTGAACGGTTTGTTAAGAGGGAATCCAGACGGTGGAGATAAGGGTGATCACTCTTCAAGAGCCGAATAATATGGATGGGGTGATTTTCCTGTCCCGTAAAATACGGGATGATCGGATGCACCTACACAATAAGTCTTTTCTTCGACATATCACCTCTGATTCGCCTGCCTCCACTCCATCCGCAGCTGAAGATATCTCCTTCCTGTGCTCTTATCCGCCCTGAAAGTTTCATGAAAGTTATTTTTGTAAAACTTTAAAAATGTAACCATTAAGCTCTTTACCGGTTACATTCGACACCACCGGAACAAGGCCTCTGCACGAAGCTTGTGACGTCACTTAAGGCCATTTCACCTATTGCCATTGGATATGGCAGGTCGAAGCATGAGATATCTTTACCTTTTTTTTGCAGTGTATCCAATGGCAATAGGAGAAATGACCTTCTTTAGTGACGTCGCAAGCTTCGTGCAGAGGCCTTGTTCTGTAGGTGATACTGTTACATTCGAGCAAATGAAACCGATGAGCTAAATTTGGTTGCATCTGTTGAGTTTTTTTTTTTAAATAAATTTTATAAAACTTTCATATTGGAATACTGGCCTTAGACAGAAATATAAAGCAGACTGTATTTTATTTATTCCAGCTAAAATTGTTTAGTGGGGCATATGAATTGGTCGAAATGTTTCGCGTACCGGCAAGAAATTCCCACGGGCCGGCACCAGTCCAGGAATGGGTGGACATCACTGCTCTAAATTACGCCACTTTATAAAAAGCTTGCCAATCGTCGTCAAGATTTTAATTCACGAATGCTAAGAAACAAAACAAATGCCCTAACGTTTTCATTGAATGTAGCGGAAAAGATGGAAAGAGAAACAAAATTCCAAATTAATATGAAACTTACGAGATTACAATAAGGAAGAAATCTCGCGAAAGAGACGAGATTCAATTCATCCAACGTCGTATCTGCAGAAGACAGGGATATACGCATATACGTCTTATACCGTTTATTAAAATATTAAAATTTCACCATTTTTTTACCTGAAAACTTTTTATATTAAAGTCTCAAGAGGATTCGAGACTCTTCCTCATGAAACGGAGAACTTCAAAGTGCGTAAAGAATGGAATTTTTGAAGGGTGAATTCCGGCAGGAATAACAGTAAAAAGCTGTGAATAAAATTCGTGATAGACCATATTTCCTCTAGAAAAATACAAGGAATGGGAATTCTCTAAATTTGGGACACGACTGGAAATTTCGCGGAGGAATGTGGACGAAGTGATCCACATGTACGGTTATACATGCGAAACTTCTGATAAATTGGTATTTTTAGAAAGTATTTTCATTAATCGCCAGGTTCATAACATTGTTGCGAACTTGGCGTGAAGTTTGCCTCTGTGTAGTGCTTGCTATTTGCAGTGCCGCCATCTGCCATCAGTTTTTCTAACTATGAGGGAAGTGGAATGATTGAATAATTGTATCGTTGTAGGCGTGTTGCTCTCTGTGGCGGAACTTCTTAACGGTGAGATTGGGCCCCGTTAAATTCGTGATACTGCAAATTGCCCTAAAAAAAATTGCCAGTCATCGGTAAAACTAATGAAAAATTAACGGCGGCATGAAATCGAGCGCTAATGCAAATCGCAGTGCATTAAAATGTGGTTCCCGGAAAAAAGTCTAGCAACACAAATATGTGTGAGTTGAATGTTTATACATTGAAACCCTTCTCGAAGGTCACTCCGCAGATGAGGTCACCCCTGTTTTACGGCCTTGTTTATAGTCATTTTAATAAGGCTTCACAATAAAAACCCCATTTTTCACGGATGAATATTTTTGCTCCCGCATTGTCCGCAAAAGTAGAGTTCCACAATATACAATTGATGAGTCGTGAAAATAATATACATAGTTTCCTCTAAGTTCTGATTCACCTTTATCTCCTCAACCGTTCGTCCTAGAGCACGAATGCTCAACCTTTTGGAAAGTGCGGGCCACTTCATTGGTTTCACAGCATGTCGCGGGCCACACCACATAAGGAATTTGTAAATGCGTCAAGGGCCATCTAAGGAATGTCCGAGGGGGTCATGTGGACAAACTTCCGTTCTCACGATCCGTTAGATAATTCCTCTTCACCAGCCGAGAGAAAAAACAGAAAAACAACACCTACACACACTTTATGGATAATATAGACATCCAAAACAATAATATAATTTACATGAAGTATGTTATGACTTCGATCATAACACTCGCTAGGCACTCACTTGCTCACCAATTCACTCATAGGACACTCACTCACCAGATAACTCACTCACAATGTCGCTCATTATTTCACTCAATCACTCCCTCGGTAGGTCGATCACTCACTTGATATCTAAATCGCTCACTTCGTCATTCTATCACTAGGTCACTCATTCTGTCATCATCTCACTAGGTTGCTCACTCTGCTATACACTTACTCTGTCACCCAATTCGTTCAATCTGTCACTAATTCACTCAACTAGGTCACCACTCTCACTCGATTACTCACTCGGTCCCTTACTCTGTCAATAGCTCACTTTAGATCCCTCAGTCTACCACTGGGTAGCTGCTCATCGTGACCCTCACTCATTCACTCACTCTGCCACATACTCACTCG
Source organism: Pholcus phalangioides (assembly GCF_987345545.1). Lineage (NCBI taxonomy): Eukaryota > Metazoa > Arthropoda > Arachnida > Araneae > Pholcidae > Pholcus > Pholcus phalangioides. The sequence continues at coordinate 24,508,274 of NW_028301605.1, forward strand.
TTCACTCACTAGGCCACTTACTCCCTCTCTAGATCGCTCACTCATCAACACTTAACAACTCTGTCACTCGCTCACTCACTAGTTTGCTCACTCACCAACTATATACTGCATCATTTACTGATTCACCCACTCGGTCATTTCTCGCTCACTTACCGGCTCTCTGACTCGTGTCAAACTGTTGTCGGCGAATTTTCCGTGAACCAAATGCAGGACAGGGGTTCATATAGCCGTTTTGTACCAAATTCTGCGTGTTTATGAATTTTGTCCACACAACAAAACTCTAAAGGCCGCCCCTGGAATCGGAACTAGGACAATCGAAAAAAAACAGGAATATAGCGTGATAAACATCATTCTCAGACTCGAATGTACAACATGAAATGGGCTAATTTCCAAACAAAAAAAAAAAAAACAACTGAAATCAGATGATTTCATTATCATGGGAACACGATGTAAACGGAACTAGTATCAACATGAAAAATGCATGACAAAAAGAAGAAATTGCCAGAAGCAGAGTAATTCACTTATTCAATTACGCAAATTCCGGCCATTAACTAATTTAAACTGTTAATTAATACTTCCCTTGGGGTTTAGGATATTATACGTTGTTTATTTCAATTACACGGGATGTTTAACATGCGAGGAACCGTACCGGTAGTTTAGGAAAGCTTTAGAGAATCGTGTGTTAGACAGGGCTGTACACGGTATTTTCTTCACCGTCCGCGGGTTAGAAACTTAGAAACTATAGACTGACCATATGGCCCGTATTTTAAGGAAAATGTGGCGTAAGGAACATTAACGTAATTTTTACGAAATTCCCCGGTTTTTTTTTGTTTTTTTTTTCCATTTTTCGCATTTTCAATTGTGGGTTAGGTGAATTTTCGAAATGAATTAACATTATTTTCATGACTGAAAACCTGATATATGATAATTATCGCCTAAAATGTATGTGATAATTATCACTCTACGACACACACACAGAGTTCTTTAACCTTTTCCCAGTCGCGAGCACTGCCTCTGTACCCATCATCAAAAGAAAGAACTCTTACGATAAGTTTGAGTACAAATGCATGAAATCATGTTCATTTCAATCCTTGAATGCAATTTGTAGAAAGTGTTTAATTGGGACGTTTATCAAGTGCTCGCGAGCACGAAATCGGACACGAGCATCGACCACTTTGGGTGTTTCGGGAAACAGCGTGGTGCTCGCGAGCAACGGGTTAAACATGTCTGCTCAAGACAATTATAGTGAAATACAGGGTGGGAGAAAAGTCCGTAAAAACTTAAAAATTAATAAAAACCTAAAAAATAACTGGTTTTTCAAATAAAAAACGATTTGCAGGGTTCGCATCGCTTGGTCACGGGAATGTTTTTAAGACGGGGGGGGGAAGGAATAACTCTAAAACAGACGATAGGTGGTGCTGGTACGAGCGCGACTTTGATGGTAATATGTAAATGACACGGTTATAAGAACTTGCGTTCCTAATCCACAATCAGTTCACCGTTGTAAACCGTGTATGGGGACCTGCTGCACTCTGCCGTTGCTGGATTTGTGACTCGCCTGCAATGTGTTATCCCCTGTGATGGTAGTCATGTGAACACATACTGCTGTAATAAACGATTTGTAGGCATTCTGTTCGTTATTTGCGTATCTTTTATTTGAGTTGTGTACGTTAGTGCCACCTGTCAGCCGTTTTTTAGGGGTTTTTTTCCTGTCTAAAAAAATCCCCGCGACCTACCGATGCTAACCCTGCAAAACGTTTTTTATTTCTGTTACTTTTTCCGATTTTTAAGAACTTTTTAAGTTTCTACGGATTTTTTTCCCACCCTGTATATTTCAAACATACATAGTTAAAATTGTATTTTGGCTTGCAGTAACCATCATTCTTCACGATCGGCAATTTTTCTTCAATTTCAGCGATAGGGTTTAGTTTTAATGGCTTCACAAAATTTGTTGGCTGTAACTCGCAACTTCACCTGTCCCTTTGAAAGGCATACCTAGGCATGATAGGCATACCTAGGCTGACCATATTTCCTCGAGAGAAATACGGGACATTGCGTTTCCAAATACGGAAAAATACGGGACATCGCTAATTATCGCTAAAAACAACGCCAAAACCAAACAAATTTGCCAAATATTGTTGAAATTACGGAAAAATCCCAATGGCGGGAAATGATGCAAATTGCAGTGGAATACAATGTATTCCACGAAAGACAAACGTTCAATTAAATGTGGGAGATTAATATTCTCATATATAGTTGTAATTATCGTAAAATAACTTATGAGTTGAAAAATAATGTCAATCTTTGACTTCAATAAAGAATAAAAATTCAAGTTGGCTTCGTGTAAAATACGGGAAAAACCGGGACACTTTTGCCAAAATGTCGGGACGGCCAAAAAAACAGAAAATACCGGGACTGTCCCGGGAAATACGGGACGTATGGTCACCCTAGGCATACCGCACTTTTGTGAAAAACATATGGTCAGACTTGGTGTTTATCGTGTCTGCAAAGCCAGTGGCAAAAAACAGTAACACAAATTTTGCCCCGGGGAGGTTTTGTTTTTCAGAAAATGACTGAAAAAACATTTAAAAATGATTAATTCTGGAATTTATTAAAGAAACAATTTAGGAATTAATGAAATAATTATTTCTGATAAATGAAAGATATTCATGAAAATCCAGAATTAATGAAAGAAATAATTCCAGGATTAGTGAAAAAAAGTAACTTATAAATCAATGAGAGAAATAATTTCGTTTAATTTCTGATAGAAATTATTGTTCGCAATCAGTAAAAGAATAACTGCATGATTATTAAAGTAAATGATTTCAAGATCAATATATACAGGAAAAAATAATTTCAGAATCACCGCAATAAATAATTGCAGAGTTATTCAAAGATATTTCGGATAAAAATTTACCTCAGAATTAATTAATTTAATCGTGTAATTAAAATAGGAAAAATTTTGAGAATCAGTGCTAAAAAATATTTTCAGAACTAATCAAAACTGATAATTAACAAAAGAAATAATTTCAGAATAATTAAAAGTCTTATATTATTTTTGTCCCTGTTTGATCCCCCACCTATTGGCCCCTTCCATTAAGATGCCACTAAATTACAGGAGCTGGTGGCCCGCGAGCTTCGTGGGAAATTTCAACTTGGCCTGCCATGTCTAAAAAAATGAAGGACCCCCTCCCCCTCCTGCTTTATGTGCGTTCGAGGGAAGTGAGTCACTCATGGAATCGCTCACTCACTCTATAACTCACTTGATAATTCTCTAACTCGAAACTCATTTCTCACTCACACGGTCATTCATACTGTCGCTCACCCGTTCACTTGGTCACTCTCGCTCAATCTCTCACCTACTCGGTCATTCAACCATTCCTTTGTTCATTCAGGCGGTCACTCAATTGCTCACAGACTAGAAAACCCCTAAGGCCCCAAGGTCTGCAGAGGGCATCAAAAACTCAAAATTGTTATTTTTGGGGGAAAATTGCTCAAAGATAAAATTTTAATATATTTTAACACACAAGAACAGCGACAATCTGTCGTCGAGAAACGACATCTGGAGTTGGGCACAAAACGAGCCCTGTTACTTTCAATCGTGTGGGGAGGGGGAGCCCCCTTCAAACCTGAATCTGGCCCTGACGGCATATCACTCACTCATTCATCAAATCATTCGGTCACTCACGGGTCAACACATTCACTCATTTGCTCAATCATTCTTTCACTTCATCACTGATGAGGAATTGTTGTCGGTGAATTTTCCCAGTGGTAAATGGCGTTGCGGTGAGTTGTTGTCGGTAAATTTTCCCAGCGGTAAATGGTATTGTTGTGAGTTATTGTCGGTGAATTTTTCATAAATGTACCAAACAGCGTGCCATAGCCTCATGGGAGCCTACAAGGGTGGGCTGACAGGGCTCCAGCACAGGACGATTCTTACCCTTTTTTGTTTTTCCACTCTATCAATCAAAGGTGCTCAACTTTCCAGGGAGTGCGGGCCACTTGAGTAATCTGGAAATGTGCCGCTGCCCATTGGAGTGAGAATATGTCATGGGCCACTTAAGCGATCTGGAAGAGAGCATTGGCCACTAGTGCCTGTATTATTATCCAACGTGGACATTGGTGTTCCCAGATTCCCTCTGACACGATGTCTATATGTTCATATGCTTGTATACATACTCATAATAACTTGTATAACGATGTGCGTCTGTGCACCTGCCCATGTCCCCCCCCCCACATATCTATGTATTTAATGTCATTTTATGTACAGTGAATGGGGGAATTGTGGGTGCGAGGGGGGAGAGGGGAATTGGGAAAGCAGTCCTGCGGTTGGTTGGCTCGGGCTGTCCAGCCTGCTGCGGATGGCTTGCCGGTCTTGGATGTCGGATTTTACACCATGGCACACGTCTCCTGAGACGAACCAGCTTATATCTCCTAGGGGGAGAGAGCGGGGGACCACGGTTGGTCTGGAGGCCACTAGTGCCGCTGCTGTGTAGACACACAAGAACAGCGACAATTTGTCGTTAAGAAAGGACAACTGGAGTTGGCACATAACGAACCCATTACTTTCACTCGTGTAGGGCCCCATCAAACCTAAATCTGGCCCTGACGGCCTCTTACTCACTTATTCGCTAGGTCATTCACCAACCCATTCGGTCACTCACGGGCTAACACATTCACTCACTTACTCAATCATTCGGCCACTTGATCACTGATGACGAATTGTTGTCGGTGAATTTTCTGTAAATCTACCAGAAAACGTGTCACAGTGTCATCCCCCCCCCCAAAGATGTGGCTCACAGGACTCCAGCCCTGTGGCCCGGAACGATTCTCATCATTTTTTTTTCTTTCTTTTCATGTCAGAGGCAAAATTACCGGTATTAAAACGTCAGAAGAGCAAATCCTTAAAAATCATGCTAGGGCAGGGCCTATTTTTTGGTTAGGTTTTACTTCGCGGAAACATGTTAGCTACTAGAAAAAGTTTAGTTAAGGTCAGACATAGAGACTATCATTTGATTTTGTCATTACTTCGAGGCTGCAGTTGTAAAAGATATAGAAATATTCAACAAATAACAAAAATGTCAGCTTTTGCGTTCGAGCTGACGTAGGCGTTTATATAAGACGTTATTTTTGCCGTGTACCATGTGCGTTGCCATTCGTGTCAAGCGAAACACATTTTAAAAACGCATTCACAGATTCCGATTTCGTACAAAGAATTTATTATATATGAGAGGAACATGTGTGTGTGTGTGTGTGTGTGTGTGTGTGTGTGTGTGTGTGTGTGTGTGTGTGTTGTTTCTCAATGGGAAAAGAAACCATTCGGAGAGTGCTTTTCCTGTATATTTCGGGAATTTTTTCCCGGAGAGAAAACATATCGGCTATACTTTAGGGAGGGGAAAAACAGCTTATTCTGCGAGTTCTCTCTATTCCCCACCCCGTATTTTTTTACCACAAAAGTAGGAATTTTCGAGCTTGTTTTAAGCTCCAGAAACAAATATTTCTGCTCGCTATGAGCTGCGAGAAAGAAATGTAACATCTTATTTTATTGCAAGAAATGAATTATTCAGAATTTGGGTCTCGCCAAAATGCGTTGTTAGTCAACCAGAGTTTTTCAACTTTGGGTTCGAATCCCAGTTATAGGACACAGATGATTCTGACGAGTCTCGCCACAGTAACACATTTTTACCCCAATGCACATGCGTATAATTGATGATGCGATTTCTTCAAATGAAATGGTGTCTTATCGCAGAATGATTTTTAGTTTTTTTTCTTTTTTAGATTTGGAGATGTTACGGCCAAAGAACGAAATTCGGGCTTTGACCAGCCAGTTCGCGAAGTGGCTAGAAATTTCTGACTAAAGAAAAGACATGATTCAGGGTCATCGAAAAGTTGTAGCATTTTTTCGTGATAGTTATGGCCGTTCACAATTATTGTTGGCTACGGCAACCATAACGATCAAAGGAATCGGAATACCGATATCTTACTGGGATTGATATCGTTATTATAGGGATCTCCGGCTACTTTCGGCTAATGTGAGCCGAAAGTGTAACATCATTGGCCGGTCAACTGGTCAATTTCGGGCTTTGGCCGTAACAGTGTCAAGAATTCCTATTTCCAGTTGGCGTCTGTACTGTTACGACGTATATATAAACTAATGCGAGGATTCCTTCTGAAAGCATCGATAGCCATTGAACGGATGGTATTTGAAGCATTGATGCATGGAGTGCAATATTTTTATGGCACAGTGTTTTGCAAAATGTACGAAGGGGTGTTTGACGGCAGGGAGAGACCAATGAAGTTCCGAGCACCTCTTCAAAACTGATGGCGTAGCAACCGTACATGCTTTTCAAATGGTTTTTTCAAATGGGTAAAGCCAGAAATTGTTGTGTTTGTAAATAATTAGGACACGGATGCACAAAATCAAGCCTACCTTGTAAAATTAGTTCTTACGAGCATATCATTTGTATTTTTCATTCATATTTAGTCCTTAAATTCCTTCAGCCTTTTTTCATTCATATTTAGCCCTCGAAAAGATAAATAACATTTACAAGGGCCACGTCAGCAGTCTTGTGAACACCATGCTGGAATCTCATCGTGTGTATCCAAGTTCGAATCCCGTTGCCCGCTCAGTGTTGGTCGGCTGAAGTAGATTCTGTGAGGTTTTCTCACTTCGAGGAACGAATGCGAACCGGTTTCCTATTTGGCAAAATCTCTGCGCATTTGGAAAGATCAGGCAGACCTTCAACATTATACTTTCATAACATGAAAACTCAAGCTTTTACCATCTTCAATTCACGACAGAAGGGCAGAGTACCAGCTTGAACACGAATCAAACACGATAAATACGTTAAGGGACACACATGCAACCAGAGCCGTCCTTAGGGGCCATTCAAGTATTATGTAAGCAGATTTTCAGCCATTTTTGACCCCCTCCCTCCCTTGTCAGTAAAAGTCAGCAAAACACTGACGCCCCTCCCCCGTTGTCAGCAAAATTTCGTCAGCGAAGCTTAGAATATTTCATATCTTCAAAAAGGGGTGGTTGATGACGTAAGCAACCAACCTTCAGACCCCCTTCCCCCCCCCTTGTCATCAAAAGTCAGCAAATCCGAAACCCCCTCCCCTCGATGCTGACGTAATGCTTGAATGACCCCTTAGGGGGTATGCGATGGGTCTGGTCGTACCGTGCGTCGTGGATTTGGGGAGGGGAGACGCACATTCTCGTAATGGAAGGGGAAAAAAATATGCATATATCAAATATATTCTCAATTCTGGGATTTTTTTTCTCTCATTATTTCTGAATTTTCGCTGGTAAATATCTATATTTCGACATTCCCATATATTTTATGGTAATGCCTGAATCTTTGGATACCGAATCCCCTTCACCACACAAAAGATGTAAAATCGGGGCTAAAGAGTTCCGGAATTATTTTCGCACAGAGCCTCTCGCGTCTAGTGAGGGCGACCCTGCATACAACTGAGATGTGACACACACACACACCCTCACATTCCGGCAAGTAACGATTCGTTAAAAACTCCGCAGTCAAAACATGACTTTCAAAAACAGTCCTAACCGAGTTTGTGCTCGGAATGTGAAAAAAAAGAAAGAAAGAAAATAATGCACGCGTAAATACTGGATTTACACTCTCCGTTCGGTCAGAAGTGCTGCCACCTATTTTACGAAACAAAAGCGACAGAGATTGGTTTTTCAATGAACGTGTTTTCTGTGCTGGGGGGCCATTGCTCGAACAGCAATACTATTAATTCTTACCGTACATGCACTTTGTACACATTGAATAGCAACATACTTAATACTGATTAAATTACATCGAGAAATTATTGGGGTATTTTTTTCCAAGTTCTCCGATATCAGAGTCAATAATCCCCTCCTGGGGGCTAAAGTTCTTGGGCTAGGGGCCCAGTGCCAAGATGGGGGAAACCATGTCCATGTCAGGTAGAGCGCAGTCAGGCATACGATGCTCTTCTTTCCGTACAGCCCCGCGAATGCATTACCGACTCTCTAACCCACGGGTTGTTCTTAAACTTTTTATTTCAGCACGACCTCCTATATAGGAGGTGATGTCCATAGCCACTACTATACCCCCCCCCCCCACATAACCCAAAATCAACAAAAAGATAGGCTTTGCGACCCATGGGGCGGTTCGTTTTTTCGAAATTAGTGAAATCAGTGACGCAACAAGTGCATATATCATAGATCTGTAAAAAAAGAACTTGTATGACTCATTTATGAAGCCCCTGCGAATGAAGGTTGGGTCTTGACCCATACCTCAAGAACCCCTGGCTGTAAGTAGATTTATACGACCCATCTTGAAAGTCTTTGCGACCCATAAGTTAAGAACCCCTGCTCTAACCCTTTCAGATCCAAGCATTCTTTTTTTTTTGGAATTTTAGAAATGTTTTTGCATTTTTGATACCCAAAAAAAATTCATTAAAAAATTACATGTCGGCAAATATTTTTTTTTTCAATTTTTCAATTGTTTCAAAAAATTTTTTTTCAAAGAAATAATCACTTTTTCAAATTTTGTCAGTCAAAATGACGCAGGGAATATTTTACTTCACATACGATTTTTTCCGGAATTTTATTCCGAAATTTTATGTAATATAAATCCCATTTTTCCCAGAGGAGCTTTCTCCTGGAAGTGATCTCATTAAAAAAAACCCTGAAAGAGTTCAACTTGAAGTGCTGCCCTCTGATGAAAGCCACTAAAGTTCATATCCACGGTATTTCCAACTCAAAGCTTACACAATCCTTTAATTCAGGGCTTAACTCCCTGAGGTAAAAAACAAAATCCTACAGTGAGAAAAATCAATTCACTGCAGGGTCTGAAATGATCTTAAACATAACGGCCCCAGACATGAATGAGAAATTCATTCCCCCGGACCATGGGCACAACAGCTCGCGGAAGCTGTTTGCAGTAACTCATCAGTAATAATAATAACAATGAGAACAGTTATCAAAAAGGTTTCATAGTCAACATAATTTGGCAAAATGAAACTTCTAATTGGCACAGTGCAAAGCGGTGCCGAAGACAACAGGTGCATGAAATAAAGCTTGTGCAATGGTGTGTGTATAGCATTTATATGTTAAGGTAATTGTGATAGATTGGTTATTATGCATATACTTACCAATCATCTTGCTAAGTTTGACAAATTTATCCCTTTTACCGGTGATTAGGCACAGTACCGAAGCGTCGTTGGTACTCGTATATTTGATAAGTACTAAAATGACTATCATTTTTACCGGCGATTATGCATAATAACCAAGCGTAGATGGTACATTTTATAAATACTTGAAATTTATCGCCTTTATCTGTGATTATGCATGATGTCCTGGTGTAATTGTCGAATTTGATGAATATGAAAAAAATTGCAAATTATTCCAGTACAGTATGTGTGATGAATACAGTCGGACCCACATATATAATGATAACAAATTTTACGATCGTACCCCGATATAATAGTACAATATGTGTATGAATTATCCTGTGTAGTATATAATACGACTCATCATGTTTACCAATGATGCGACGCTTGGGTGGTATCCATAATCACCGGTAAAAGTGAGAAAATTTAGGGAACTTTATCAAACTTTCCAAAATGTTCGTCGATTATGCATAATGATCAGTTATTATGTATAATAACCGGATTAATATCACATTTACCGTAGCATACATATATATATATATATATATATATACGAGCATTTCGATTTAACTACATACATGTAGGAGTTGTCGATTTCCGATCCATATAGTTCGTGCCGAGCCGATCTGATCCGACGCGTCACAAGTTCGTACCGGGTACCCTGGTGGTTGTACGAATGTCTCCTCCTGCGGCCACGGTTCTTGAAGAACGATAGCGCCGATCCCCAATGCTTCATGGCCGTTTCTGATGTAACTTGGGTTTCACCGCAGTATATTTACGGTACACCGTTTAGTAATATCAACTGATGATAACACTCGATATGCAGATCCAGATTTCGTGAAGGTGTCGTCGATTTCGTTGATGAATGCTCACTCCAATAAATTGTGACACTGCACTGTACAGGTGGTTAATTTTTTGACGGGAGTTTCAGTGACGTCAATTAGTGTATTCCATCCGATATACTCTCGAAGTCAATAAACAATACTGACCACTTTAGGTACGCGTTTCTTTTCTTCCTCTCGTGAAACAGATGATAGCGGTGACGGTGTTGCATGTGTTCATTCCAACACATTAAAAGTGCGTCTGGTGGTGATGGTGGTCAAGGTGCTCGTTGAGTGACTACGATGCGAGCGAGCGGCGCTATAGACCGCGGAAAAACGCATAAGGCAATCCAGGCCGAACCTTTCAACCAGGGAAAAAAACGAACAGGAAAGACGGGGTGCAGATGCTATTACAGAAGTGTATAACGGGAATACAGGATAAAAAAGAAAGGAGGAAAAAGAAATTAAATACCCTTTTTTTTTTTCCTGTGGGTGCGGTTTCTCTCTCCGGCTCTCTCCGGGACAAGAGAGAGAAAGAGAGAGAGAGTTGCTGAATGTTTAAAGTACTGGTTACGATGTGTCTTGAGTTACCCGGGTTACGTTCGCCCTGTAGACGACCTGGCGACCTGCCATGATTCCCGAACACATATACACACACACACACACGGATACACAGATACCTCACGTGCACGGATATAACAAAACTAAAAGGTCACGGCTGCCGAATTTATTCTCCATTTTTTGTGTTATTACTTGCGTTTTAATGGCCTGTCGTAAAAAACTGTTCCGAATACATGTTTTGATGGCATTGCAATTTTTTTTTTTAACCTGATTCTACTGATGTGTTTTTATTGACGGCTTGAAACTCTGTGTAACAGAACACTCACGTGACTGGATATACGGGGTGTCCACAGTCATCGTTGTCTAAGAGCTGGTTCTTCAAGGGTTGCTCTTGGGGACCACGGGACGGGATATATGTAAGGGCAGGGCCGGTACCACAATTAAGCGTACCACATTACCATGTACACTTCAGTTTTTACTCAGAAAGTAAAGCACACGAGCCCTTCGGGGTGGGTACGAGACGAAACATACGGTACATGGAAAAAAACATAAGTGAAGAAATAAAATATTACAGAATATTTGTTACGGCATAATTGACAAAGAAGTGTATAGTGCAGCTTGTGCACATTTTTAGGATTTCTGGAAATCTTCTGTGCCTTTCTATGGATTTTGATCGCTTCGTGTGCATTTCTAGGGATTTTGATCACTTCGTGTACATTACTACGGATTTCGAACGCTTTCTATGTGTTCCTGAGGATTCATAAGCATACTGCATGCACCATCTTTTAGAAGCACACAAACCTCTTACTCTTTTCTAGGTTTACGGAAATACCCTATTATTCCCGAACATATACACACACACACACATGGAAAGACAGATACCTCACGTGCACGGTTGTAACAAAACTGAAAGGTCAAGACAACCGAATTTATTCGTTATTTTTCGTGTTATTACTTGTTTTTTGATGGCTTGATCGTAAAAAAAAAGTGTTCCGGGTACATATTTTTGATGGCACTGTAATTTTTTTTTATTTCTCCTGATTATACTGATGTGCTTTTAACTGAAGCCTTTGTATGTATAAGAACACTCACGTGACTGGATATACTGGGTGCCCACGCTCATTGTTGGCCTAATTCCTGAACGGTTTTTGTGAAAAAAATTAGTACGAGTACCCTTGGGGGTAGGTGACGGGCCATACATGTGGATACACGGAAAGTAATCAACAGTGGCGAGAAGAACGAGTCAAGTGAAAAAAAAGAAAGAAACCATCGTGTAATGTTTGTTACGCAAAATAGACAAAGAAGTACCCAAGCTTTCTTCACCAGGGGTTTCCGACGTAAAGCTGCCCACGGAGCCCTTGTTGGTTATAAGGCCGTGAAGTGGGACCCTTGATGAGGCTGTTCTACGGAACAAATTTTTGAATATTTATGAAAAACAAAGTTTCTGCCAACTGCCGTCTCAACAGCATCATAGCATCAGGGCAAAATGATAGAGAGCTTAGGCACCACCAACCTTTGAAAGGGGGGGGGGCACAAAAGGCTTGGGAGGTACAAAAATTGTCTCCCCAAGAAATTTTGTCCGCATGTCCATGCAGGGGAGGGGACTGGCTGAGCTCCAGTACGGTGCCGAGATTATTCTCATAGTTTTTATTTCACGCTGCAAGTTCGTAATAGAGATGGGGTGGGGAGTGCAGAGTCTTACCTGAGAACCCACCAAAGATCTCAGTTTAGGGGTGCCTACTGTAGGATGGGAAGGGGGGGCATGGGTCTCCTTGCCGTGTCTAATTGAACTCGTGTGGTTGGGTCTCGAGAGGATGGAGTCCTGTCACAGTAATGGGAGGCATATTCCCGAATCAAGAGCTTTAATTATAAACGCATCACCAGAGCTCGCGTACAAGAACTCTGACATGTGCTTTTAAAAAATAATGAAAATGCTTGAAATAATCATGATGCTAATAATCATAGGATGTTTATCCGAGTTGTCGAATTTTTTTACACTATAAATTCATTAAGGAGGAGGTCCCACTAACGATCTAAGTCTACGGGCCTGGCTCCAGGAAAGGGTCATGATGAGCACAGAAAGGCTTGGAAGGGGAAAAACAAAAATTTTATTCCTACATGAAATTTGCCCTCCAACTTTGCTTTCTTGCAGATGGGGGCATATTGTCTTTCATTACACCTGCACTGACCCGCTTCTGTGCGCATAGTGAAGGATTAGTTTATTAAGCCTTAGTTGGTGCGTTTTCCTTTCGTCCATAACCAACCAATGGGTAAAAATAAAATTTTATCATCCTCAAAATATGCCATTCAAAAAACAACTATACAGTACATAGGAAACATCAAACATCATTTTATTGAAATGCGCTCTGCCATCTATGAAATAAAAAAACAAGTGTTCAATTGAAATCGAAAGAATGATTTTAATTAATATACCGAATAAAAAATACATATATATCACATAATATTAGAACGTATTTTTTAAACAATATTATTAATTTAAATTTCAATTTTGCTTCTTTTTTTTTTTTTTTTTTAACAGTTGATATTTGTGTAAAGTAAAGTTACATCAGTATTGCTTGTAGAGCATTGCTGTCATTGGGAGAGGAGTGTCTCAACGTTAAAGTGACGATCGGTCGCATGTAGCTTTCTCTCCGTCAGTAGTATAACGGAAGTCTTCGGCAACGACCAACCGTAGGCCTAATGGATGTCTGCAATGCGGCATAACGGTCATCTTGAGTCTTCGCTTGCTAATTGTGTTTTCGCTCCAGTGTTACGCCTGCCCTCCTTTTAATTATTATTTTAATTTTTTCTGGAGTCCCATGTGCAATCTCTGCGGCTATTCACCTGCTAAGTTGCTGGACTTCAAGGAGTAGAGTCCATATGTACAAACATCCAGTTTAGGATTGTGATTGGTAATCGTCAGAGTGGAGGTGTCACCAACGGATATTCCAACGGTCGTTTTTCATGCAGTTTTATGGTGATTTCAGTGCTGTGTGTGTGCGCTCAACAGTGTTTTCCCTCCTCCCCAGTGATACGTCTGCCCCATTTTTGCCCCTTTTTCTTAGGTTTTTTGTTATTTCAAACCAAGGTAAGTTCTGTTTCATAATTACTCAGTGCTATGGGTAAAATCTGTCCTTTCTCAAACATTGATGACATTTCTGTAGTCAAACGATTGAGTGCGTTAGCTGCAGATTATGCTGACTCAGGTGAGAGTAGAGAGATATTTGATAACGTTGTATTTGATTGGATTAGGGAAAAGTACAAGGAAGGTAACGATGTTAACAAAAATGATGAATGTGATATTGCTGATAATTTTGTTGAACTGTTCTCAGTGTATGTTATGCTTTTGGATACTGATAATAACGAGGAAAATTCGGTACATGATCTTTTGTTGTCCACAGCTCAAACCCTTTTTGATGGGTTAAATACCTCTTCTTGCAAGCATAGTATGAATCAAAAATTTCGAAGTGTGAAAAAGCCAATTGATACCCCCTCCGCAGACCCTTCACCTGAAAAATCTCAAAGCAAAAGGGTCAAGAAACTGAAAAAAAAGAAAAAGAATCAGATACATGATTCAAGTGTTAGCAGCTCTGCTTCCTTGTTGGATAGTATTACCCCTTCAAAAGGTATTAAGCAGGTAAAGGGCGAACTTTATATGGCTGAAACACCATGTAAAAAGGCCAATAAAAGGACTAAAAAGAACAAGGTCCTTAACAAACAACTTGATAAGTTCCAAAATTCGGGATCAGCTGGGAAACATCAGCTAGATTGTGATAATAACAGCAGTTTTCATCTTGTACCCAATGAAGTGGAGGCTACCCCTCCCGTAGGAAAAAGTGATGGTGATCAAAGTAAGAATGACTGTAACGACACATCTTCTACTGACTCATCTTCTGATTGTGACACACATTCTTCACAAACATCAACTTTTTCAGTCGAAGGAAACGAATCTTCACATATAAATGCGACACAGCAAATTGAAAATAACACTAAACAGGAACAAGCAGTAGAGCAACAATTGCCTAGTAGTGTTAACTCTGATTTGGCTAATCAGCCTAATGACAACAATGGCTTTACTGTTGTAAGTAGGAAAAAGAAAAAGACTAACATTCCACCGATTATTTTGACTTCATGGGGAAACAACTGGATTGTTGATTTCAGCGAAATTAAAGCTGTATGTGAGTTTCCCCCCCAACAAAAGCCAACGGACAACAAAATAACCTTCCAAGTTTTTTCAGAACTTGATCATAGGAAGGTAACAAAAATTTTTGATGACAAAAAATTCAGATATTATACTTATCAAACAAATAGCAACAGAACCTTAAAGTTTGTCATCAGAGGGTTACCTGCAAATGTTAACCCCCTTGACATTAAAGCAGACATTGAAAGGCAGGGTATACCAGTGGTCAAGGTTTGTAATATGAAAAATTATTCAAATGGGAGACCTTTCCCACTTTTTTTGGTAGAAGTTTTGATTGAACATAAGCATTTTGCTAATCTAACATGCATAGGGGACATCAACATTAGTATCGAAAGATACAGAGGAATACAGTCTCCCTTGCAGTGTAGGAACTGTCAAAAGTACGGGCACAGCAGTTATTTTTGTAGGGACCTCCCTGCGTGTGCATTTTGTTCAGGGTCTCATGAGACTCGGAATTGTACTCATAAAGGTGATAAATCTAAATTGAAGTGTCTTTTATGTGGTGGCCCTCACACGGCTACATATTCTGGATGTAGTGCTAGACCTGAAGTGCCAGGGAAAAAAGGCAGGATATTTGAATCTAAACTGCCTGTATCACTTAGGGGCCCTTCGATGGAAGAATTTCCAACTCTCCCTTGTCAAGATGAAGACAACTTTAACATAGGACACAGCTCATTATTCATAAGATCTACTAATAACACAAACATTACACCTAATTCTGATAAAACACATGACAGAAACATGGAATCTGAAATTTCAGAACTAAGGAAAAAACAAGAATTTTTGCATTTTACTGTTAGGAAAGGGCAACATCCCTTAGGACGAGGTAAAGTGATTAAATCAATTGATGATATTTACCGAGAATTGCATCAAAAATTGTATAAAAATGTGATGAACCAGCTTATTATATACACAGAAGAGCTGGACATGAGTGACATCGACATGGTCAATGATGATAGCTATCATACCTCAAATGAGGAAGTGGACTTTTCTAATCAAAATGCTATCTCACTCGCTAAAAAAACACATGGTGATCATTCCAACTCTGATAACCTGTCTAAAAATTGCACGGACACTGAAAATTTAATCAACAATTTTGGAAAATTGTTGGAAGGGGCTAACATTGACAAAAACAAGATTCAACAAATACTCTCAGTTTTGATTACTATTCTAATATCGCCTAACAATAGCTCAAACAATTGATGCTCCTCCCAGGCCACTCATTGTAATGGCCTGGAATGCTAATAGCCTTAGAGGCTCTAAACACTTATTTACTCAAATGCTTTTTGATTATCAAGTAGATATTGCACTTATCAATGAAACTTGGTTCCTTCCCAGCACGGTTTTCAACATAGGTGGTTATCAATGCGTCCGACGGGATCGACTGCATAACCGGGGGGGAGGAGTCTGTATATTTATTAAAAATTGTATTCCCTATCAGCAAATTATTCTTTCTGATTCTACTGATATTGAAGCTGTGGCGGTCTCTATTCATATAAATAGAGTATCAATGGACTTTTGTGCAATTTATAAACCGCCTAATAACAGCTTGGACTTAAATTTGTTAAAAGAAATATTCAACACCAGCTCACCTGTTCTAGTAGCAGGTGACTGGAACTGCAAGTCATCTCTGTTTTTCTCGAAGTCAACAAATAGAAATGGTAAAATTCTTAGGAAATTCTGTATTGACAATTTTCTTCAAGTAATCTCTTCCCCTCAGCCAACTCATTTCCCTGGCCAAAACAGAGGAACGCCTGATGTCATTGATTTCGGTCTAGCAAAAAATTTTTTGTACGATATACAAATGTATACTAAGGCAATTTTGTATTCTCCTCACAATCCCCTGTTCTTCAACATAGACTTTTTAATACCCAGAAAAAGGCTTTTGGTAAATCACATTGACTGGAATGCTTATAATGACAGACTTTCTTCAACCGCACTAAACACTGTTGATAACCCAAACAGTGATGACATTGACCAAGCTGTTGATAATTTGACCCATCTTATTAATGACTCAATTAAAGCCTCTTCTACTCAAAAAATCAAATCTGAGAATCAATTTGGCTTGCCTAAAGAAATTTTGGATAAAATTAGGCATAAAAACAAAGTTAGGAAAAAGTGGCAGAGGTACAGAGGTGCCTTAGACAGAATAATTTTAAACAGACTCCAAAAGGAGATCAAAAAAGAAGTTGCATCTCACATCAATGACCGTTTTTCTGACTTTGTGGGTAATGCTACAGCAGAAAACGGCAATTTATGGAAAGCTTGGCGGATATGTAAGCCCAAAACTACACGAATTAACAAAATTAAAAAGACAGACAACACAATTGTTTACACAGATCAGGAAATTGCTGAAGCATTCGCAACTACTTATGAAGGGCAATTTTCACCCAATAGGAATCAGCCTAACAATACTAAACTGCGGCTTCGTAGAAAAGTCGCACAATTTATTCACTTTCACACAAATAATTCTACATGTCACATGGATCTAACAACTAATGATGAAATCAGCTCAATCATCAACTCGTTGGATGTCAAAAAAGCACCAGGTGCTGATGAAATTAGCAATAAGGCCTTGAAGTGCCTGCCAGAAAATATCATTACTCACATAACAGAAATTTTCAACAGTGCTTTAACATTAAATTATTTTCCAAAACCTTGGAAACATTCTGTTATAAAAACAATTCACAAAGCTGGGACTGACCCACTTATGGCACAAAACTTCAGACCAATAAGTTTACTGAGCAACTGGAGTAAAATCTTTGAAAAGATTGTCGCAAATAGACTTACACAATTCATCAATGAAAATCATTTAATTAGACCCGAACAACACGGGTTTCGGCCTGATCACTCTTGTGTGACACAGCTGGTTAGAGTCTCAGAGTTCATAAATGAAGCTTTTAACAATTTTGATTTTGTGGCTGCATCATTCTTAGACATAGCAAAAGCATTTGACCGTTGTGATTATGCTACATTGCTTTCCAAACTCATTGACTTAAATATGCCTCCGCATATGATCATATTCTTCTATCACTATCTTTTAGGTCGAACTTTTCAAGTAAAAATTCAAAACACACTTTCTTCAATAAAACAAATTCATGCCTCTGTGCCTCAGGGCAGTGTGTTGGGGCCGCAACTGTTCCTACTATACATTAATGACATACCTTGTCCCCAAAATGGCATAATATCTTTATTTGCAGACGACTGTGCAGTTTTGTGCAGTAGCAGGGATGCAAATCAGGCCTTCAACAATTTACAAGAAACCATGGATGAAATAGAATATTGGTGTGATGAATCTGCCATCCAACTGAATAGCGACAAATGCAAATTTTTATGGTTCACTAGACGTCGTAAAATACCGGACAGACGACTTCAAATTGGTACACAATCTTTAAGCCCTGTTAGACAAATAAAATACTTGGGCTGTATCCTCAACAAAAATCTATCTTTCTCTTCACACATTGATCATGTAATAAACAAATCTAATAGAATTATGGGTATGCTCAATCGCATCACATTTCCACAGGCAAAACTTTCATTAAAGAACAAAATTATTCTTTTTAAATCCATAATAAGGCCTACTCTACTCTATGCTTCGCCAGCTTGGGCGCACGCTTGTAAAACGAATATCAAAAAACTACAGACTATGCAGAACAAAATACTCAGAAGATTTGTTGGAGCCCCTTGGTTTGTTCGTGGAATAAACATCAGACAAGACTTGGACATACCTCACATATTCACATACATCAAGAAATTAAACAATGATCAATTCGAGCGAATGTTTAGTTCCCAATTCGAACATCTGAGGGAAATTGTTGACTATGATGCTGACTGCTTAAGGAAATATAGGAGGCCCAAACAAATTGGGCGCCTTACATGGGAGAATTTGTAAAGATGCTTTCTTCTACAAATCTCATTGTATACATACTATTTTAATACATAAATTCTCTCATTCAATTGTATATACTCACATTACTTGCATACTATGTATCTATCCACTTTTGACATTTATTCGCATCTATTCGATTTGTATCTTCTCATTATTGAATTTTGTATATACATATATATTTCCCAATTGAACTTGCATTCCCATTGAACTTTGACCTATATATGATGTACATATGAAAAAGGTGTAAAAAAAAAAAAGAGCGAGAAGACTCTTTTTGAATTTTGGATTGTTTTGCTACATAAAATTTGTCAATAGTAAATCCCCATTAGTTTCTGATGCACTGAGTTGAAACAGAACTTTATTACCTGTATTGCATTTTTGATGTTACAGCTGGGGTTTTTGCGTCACGACTCCCATGTGATGTTTTTTCCCCCATTCCACTTCGAATATATGTTGCAAGCTGCAGATTGTGTGACCTGCTTCTGTGAACTGTGATGACATTTGCCTGCTTCTGTGAACTGTAATGACATTTGCCTGCTTCTGTGAACTGTGATGACATTTGCCTGCTTCTGTGAACTGTGATGACATTTGCCTGCTTCTGTGAACTGTGATGACATTTGCCTGCTTCTGTGAACTGTGATGACATTTGCCTGCTTATAGCCAGATCATGACTTTTCACCAATTTGACCAGTTCTTTTTACATACACTACACATTCATGCAAACATATATCTATCTACAAACATGTACACATTTTCTTCTTCACAGGCCTTCTTGGCCAGTTTTTATGCCGGCAGTTGGCCCTCGCGGGCTGGGAATCGGCTTAAAGTTCAATTCTGGTCTGGTCTGGTCTGCTGTCATTGGCTTATCACTATAGTCCAAAAGCATATAATGATTAATTGATAGTCCTTTCGCTGGTTATAACGTTTACGACTGTAGTCCGAATAAGCCAGGGATGGTTAAATGTTGCACTGTTACTAATGTAATTTTACTGAGCACAAACATCAACTGATAAAATTTTTACAACAAACTTGATAAATTAGTATTTATTATTACTCAAAAAATTTTATTAATATCATGTTACATAATTTTTACATTCAAAATACCATTTTTCACAACTTCTAATTTGAAGGATAATTGATAGTTCTTTTTTTATTTTATAGATGGCGCGTTCTAGTTAATTAATGTTTTCTTGTATTTCTTGCGTTCTAATTAATAATACATCTTTTACTGTATAGTTATTTTCTAAAAGGGATATTTTGGTTGATATAATTTCTAACCCATTTGTTGGCAATGCACAGAAATAACTATAATAGAAAGGCACCATTTTTTCGTGGTTAATAAGTTTAGAAAATATGGATGGGTTACAGTGGAAGAATGGAAAAATAAAAACTCCTATATTGTATATGAGATAGAATGTGATATTTTTTTTCATTCCACACAGACATCGAAATTCTGTGAGCAGAGAAACTGAAGAGGATGTGTCCACTATCTGAAAAAAAAGAATCTTGGCACTACCAAAACAAAAAAAAATTATATAGCTCAGCAGGATTATTTTCATCATTTTCCCACGAAATTCGAGCACGGACCACATAGTTTTAGGCCTCCTCGGGATGCGGTTTATCATTTTGTGGCCTGTAGGCAATACATATTATTTTGCCGCCATTCATTCATCCATTCTAGTGTAATTTTCTTGACTACTCATTCGTCCAAATAAGCTACCCTGGACTATGGCGTGGCCAGACGTCCCAGATTTTCACCATTTTTCGTCCTGGCGACGTTTATTTCGATTTTTGTTTGTTCCGATGTTTGCTTGCACAATGAAAAAGAATTACATTCAATATTTATTCCAATTTAACATTTAGCTACATTAGATATTATGCTAATAATTTATTATTTCACTTTTATATTTTTGCCCCGTTTATATTTTTTATGTAACCAGAGGACGATGAAACGGTTTTGAATCACTAGAGCCCGTTTACATTCGTAATATTGCGGTTTGGGAGTATTTGGTGAATATAAATCTTCTCGGCATCTTTTGCCAACCTCGGAAAAATAGAGAAAAAAGATTTACGCCCACACGGATATTTGCGGTTTCGTGCCCATTTACCCATTATCCTTTGCGGCGTTTCTCCATTGCCGAGTGTGACCGCATTGCGGGCAGAAATTTCGAGGGCTTCGACACTGTGATATTAAAGAAACCAAACATGACCTCACATTTGCTCCGATATGGGATATAAGCCCGTTATCTCGTAACGTTAGGATTGTATCGTAACGTATGTATCGTAACGGAGGGGAGGGGGGGGGGAGAGTTTTCAGCGTGAATCTGATGATTTCAATCGGTTTTACGTTATGCAGTTTCGACCGCAAAGCACTGCTGCGAAAGTTCACACCAAAAATATTCAGTAAATAATCAGTTTTTAATTGATTCTCTCTCTTAAGGGAGGGAAAAAAACTATTTCGGTTTATATGAACGGTCATCCAGAACGAATTAGTGATGATTTCGTAAAACGAGACTCGCTCGTAGAAGTATACACGTTATGAGGCCAAGAATTTTAGCAGTTGAATACTAAGAGAACTGAAGTCCCCTTCCTCCCCAGCAATTTATGAGTATGTAAAGTAACACATCTTACCCTTCATGGCACGGGATCCGGAACTTTCGCCCCGACATCTCGCCCCTGGAACGTTTCGTCCCCGTTACATTTGGCCCCCGGAAATTTCGCCCCTGACATTTCACCTGCCCTGAACGTATGAGTGATTGACTGTATGAGTGACCGTGTGAGTGATTGGGTGACCGTATGAGTGATCGAGTGACCGTATGAGTGACCAAGTGAGTGTGAAATGGACTGTAGGAGTGCGTTAGTGACCGTACAATTGACTAAGCGAGTGGCAGAATGACTGACCACGTGAGTGACCGTATCAACTAGTGTGCAATTAACTTTATGAGTGAATGACCGTATGAGTGACGACGTGACTGACCGAATAGCCGTATGAGTGACCAAATGAATGGGCGTATGAGTGACCAAATGAATGACCACATGAGCGACCAAGTGATTAACTGTATAACTGTATGAGTGATCAAGTGAGGGATTGACAGTGTGAGTAACCAAGGGAGTAACTGAGCGATGAAACGTTCGAGTGAATGAGTGACTGATTAAATATTGTGTAAGTTTTTAAGTGAGTGACTAATTAAATACCGGTGTGAGTGACTAATTAAATACTGGTGTGAGTGACTAATTAAATACTGGTGTGAGTGACTAATTAAATACTGGTGTGAGTGACTAATTAAATACTGGTGTAAGTTTCATAATGAGTGATTGAGCGTATGAGTAACAAAGGGAAATACTGAATGATTGAGCGTATGAGTGACCGAGTGGCTGACGGAATGAAAGATCGAGTGAATGCTTTAATAAATTTCTGAGTGATTGAGCATATGAGTGATCAAGGGAGAAACTGAGTGACTAACCGTATGAGTGACCGAGTGACTGACCGAATGGCCGTATAAGTGACCACCGCATGAGGGACCGAGTGGTTAACTGCATGAGTGACCAAGTGAGTGACTGTATATGTGACCAGGTGAGTGACGGTACGAGTGTCCAAGTGAGTGATCAAGGAACTGACCGTGTGAGTGACCAAGGGAGTTACTGAGTGATGGAACGCATAAGTGAATGTGTGACCAAGTGAGTGACCAATTGAGTGGCTGCATGAGTAACCGAAAGATTGATAAAGTGAATGACCGTATGATTAACCCAGTGAGCGATTGAGTGATTGACAAAGTGAGCGATTACTACTACTACTAAACCACACATGCACCTCGTCCATATTCCTCTGCGGAACCTCTAACGAATTGGTACATGCGGGAATGTGTGTGTACGTGTAGTGAAACCTGACGTAAAGTTTGTTTCTGTGTAATGCTTGTTATGTGTAGTGCTGCCATCTGCCACCAGTTTTTCTAACTGTGAGTGAAGTGTAATGATTGAATAATTAATCGTTGTAGCCTTGTTGCTCTCTGTGGCGAGACTTTTTAATTGGGAGATCGGCTCACATTTGCGCCTCGAAGTTGGGAACCACAGGAAACCAACTTCAGCCGACCACCACTATGGCGACGGTGGAGTTCGAACCCGGATCCTCACGATGCGAGTCCGTCATTATGACCACTCGACCACCACAGCGGCCGATTGAGTGATTGACAAAGTGCGAGGATGGAGAGTCTGCAAAGATGATCCTCTTCATTCCCTCCCTTTTTATAGGTGGTTACGTAGCACTGAGTGACCGAGTGACTCACACTTTATTGGATCCTAAGAATTTGGAATTTTCAGTTGAAGCATAAAATATTTTTCCCAAATTTACGTTGCTGCGAAATTTTTCAATATAAGAAGAGGCATTACCGCTTCCTGAACAAAAACATTAAAATCCCCCGAAGGGGGTACCTTTCCCCTCCCCTCACGCTTCCTGGATAAGATGGGTTTAAATAAAAACCTTCATACTTAGGTTCACCATGCATCATCGAGGAGAATGCAGGAAATTGCAATGCGGAATACGGCTTATCTATAAATTTTGCCAAAAATTTCAATTTATTGCACTTATATGATCACTCACAGGGTCAGGGCAGGTGAAATGTCCGGGAGTAAATTTTCATTAAATTTATTTAATTTCATTTTCATTTCTTAACTCGATCACTCATGTATTCATTCACCTGGTCACTCATGCGGTCAGGGGAAGCAAAATGTCACGAGTAAATGTCCAACTCACACTCGATCACTCATGTGGTCACTCACTTGGTCACTTGTACCATCATTCATATGTTCACTCATATGGTCACGCGTATGATCAGGGCAGGCGAAATGTTAGGGGGTAAATTTCCGATTCACTTGATTACTGACTGGGTCACTCATATGGTCACTCACTTGGTCACTTGTACCATCATTAATATGTTCACTCATACGGTCACGCGTACAGTCAGGGCAGGTGAAATGTCCGGGGGTAAATTTCCAATTCACTCTATCACTCACTTGGTCACTCATGCGGTCAGGGGAAGCAAAATGTCACGAGTAAATGTCCAACTCACTTGATCACTCATGTGGTCACTCACTTGGTCACTTGTACCATCTTTCTTATTTTCACTCATACAGCCACGCGTACGATCAGGGCAGGCGAAATATCAGAGATAAATTTCCGATTTACTTAATAACTCTTTGAGTCACTCATATGATCACTCACTGGGTCACTCATATGGTCAGGGCAGGCGAAATGTCAGGGTGAAATTTCCGGGGGCCAAATGAACCGGGGACGAAACGTGACGGGGCGAGATGTCGGGGGCGAAATGTCGGAGGCGAAATATCAGGGGCAAAGGTTCCGTGAACCTCTCTAGGAGCAATCCTTGTTCAAAGGATTACGCAAGTACCTTACGAAAATCCAGAAGGTACGAACATTTCAATTGTTACACAAATCACCCCCCGCATTTCTAGGGCAAAACAAAACGCTCTTCCTTGTTATTTTCCGGGGAGTCTTTGGAGTTAGTTCTACGAATCTTTAAGAATTCATTTGCCTCCCACACAAATCCTTCAGAGTTAGTGATAATATACTGGTATCAATAATTCTGGAATTATTTCGCAACGGCCGCTCCGCAAACGTTTAAAACGGCATTCCTGTTAAAATTAAAAACACCACCGTGCCGGGAAAAAACGCCATGCATGCAAATGTAACCTGGAGAAGAAGGAGAAACAGTATGCAAATTTGCGTCACAGTCAAGTAAAGGCACGGACGCCAGCCCTGTGAAGTTATTCCAGCGTGCAACCGCGCGTTTTAACAGTTGTAACGCTCTGGATAATGGCACAGTTTAGTAATACTGAAGAAACAGACATGCATTTCATTTACGCATCTAGACATGCGTCAAAGTGATTGAGGAATTCCTCTCTTAAACTGAAATAGATAAGTCTTTATTTGCTCCTAATATGGGATGTCGACCGCTCAATCATTTTGTTGTGGAGGGTTAAGCCCTCCATTAAGGCGGAGGAGGGGGGGGTTCGTGATCATGTAGGTTTACTAAGGAAAAATCTGCTTAAAACACCATTGAAACATTCAATGAGAGAGTCAGGAGAGGAAATAGTTTTTATACACTGTATTGTTCCACTTGTTAACTATAAACAATATTGCATGCATATTATATATTGCATATTATTATATTATTGTAATTTGTGTTAATTGCATTTTTAATTGGGTTGCTGTATTTTTGAAACATATGACAACCATATTTTTATGGGCATCTTTTTATCAGCCACCTCGTTGGGCATTTTGCCTGTTGTGGCGTTGTATTTGTATTTGTATTTGTATATTATATAGTTAGCGAATCGGAATTAAGAGGTCTATGAATTAGTTTAACTATTTCACATATCAGGCCTGGTAACGGTGGTGATGGATTATCAAGTTATCATATATATATCATGGAGGTGGTAGGCTGAATTCTGTGACACGGAGAACAGTTCAGAGGGTCGGACGATCGCAGGTGTGCCATATTTTTCGTCTGGAAAGAGCTGGATGATGAATCTCATGGGACTGGATGATGAAGCCATATAGGAAGAGGTCAGACTTTTTAACAGAGCATAGCACGCCCTTGGAGATCGTGGTTGAACGGCCAGGCGGTACCATAATCTGCTTCCACCTTTCCACCTTGACGACCACCACGAGACCAACCGTGACCCCCGCTCTATCCCACTAGGCGATATAAGCTGGTCCGTCTCAGGAGACGTGGGCCACGGTGGAAAAATCCAATGACATCCAAGACCAGCAAACCACCCACACCAAGGCACAAGCCAACCAGCAGCAGGATCCCTCATGCAACTTCAAACCCCCCCCCCCACACTTCCCCATTTGTTGTACATAAATTATATATCAATAGAAAGGTGACACCTCGACGACCCGTCTCACCTTTCGTTCTCTTTCATCTTTAATTGAAAATCTCTTTCTTTTAATTGAAAACTATAGAGGTGTGGCCATTCTGTCACCTTTCGCTAAAATATTTGAGTCTATTTTATATGATAAAATCTATGTTCAAATTAAGACCTGTATCTCCCCAAATCAGCATGGTTTTGTGAGAAATAGATCTACGGTTACCAATCTTCTTTCCCTCAATACCCATATTGTTGAAGCCATAGCTAATATAATCCAGCTCGATGTAATTTTCACAGATTTCGTTAAAGCATTTGATTGTGTTAACCACTCTATATTAATGTACAAATAAAAAAAAATTGGTTTCTGCGATGATACATGTAAATTTTTTGCTTCGTATCTAAAAAACAGATTGATTTTTGTATCTTTTGGCTCGTCTCTTAGTGATGGATTTTGTGCAACATCTGGAGTCCCTCAGGGGTCTGTCCTTGGACCGCTATTGTTTCTTATTTTTATTAATGACCTTGCCGCTGCTATTCATAATTGCTTATTATTTGCTGATGATTTTAAAATATTTGACTTTATTGTAAATTTTGAATCTTGTTCTATTGTTCCAGATAAATTAACCCACATTTACCACTGGTGTATCGAAAATCATCTACACTTGAATATTAACAAATGCTTTGTTATGTCGTACACCCGTAGGAAAAATCCTATCACATACTCTTATTATATTGGAACTGATATTTTACAGAGAAGATATTCTGCTACTGACTTGGGTGTAATTTACACCTCTGATTTTTCCTTTCGTGACCATATTAACGATATTTGTAGCAATTCGTATCGCAAACTCGGTTGCCTTAAAAGAATAACTAAAGATTTCACCAATTTGGATACAATGATTGTTCTTTTCAATTCTATAATACGATCTAAACTTGAATATGCATCTGTTGTTCGGAATCCTCATTACAATAATGCTATTGATGATATTGAAATTATACAAAACTCATTTATGCGATATTTGTATTTTAAGAAATTTAGAGCATATGATATTACAATTTCGACAACTTTTCTCCGACAAATTTTTTTAATTACCAGTCTCCAAAAGAGAAGAAATTTCATTCTTTTGAAATTTTTCTGGAGGTTGGTTAATGGTAATATCGATTGTTCTTTTCTGTTATCAAAAATAGGATTCTTGGTCACACGGTACAACACAAGGTCAAATAAATTATTCTATGTAGCTCACTTTAGGACATTGATTGGTTTGTCTTGTGCTATTAACAGATTTTGTATTTTGTATAATAGTTTTACCTGATGAATTTGATGTATTTGCGACACCTATTGGTAAATTCAAAGAGCTTCTTCTCTCCGACTGATCAGCGATTTTTTTTTAAATTATTTAAATGGTGATTTCTAGTATTTGACGGTTAACTATTTCGTTTTTCTTTGTGTTCATTCATTTTTCGTTTTTTTTAATCGTCTCGTGTGTTTTTATTTATTTCCTTTTTAATTGATCCGGTGATTTTATACAGACCTTTATTTTACTTATTTGGTATTGACTAGTGTTTGTTTTTATTTTATATGTTTCATATCTGTGTATTGCATTCTATTCTGTTTGATTTTATTATATTTACAATGTTTCGGTCATACCTTGCTGTAATTGGATTGTTTTCTGTAGCGTGGTATTAAATAAATAAATAAATTACGCTGGGTCCATGTGGGTCGTGTGTTCGTTCACTTTCCCATTTCATTTTTTTTATTACATTTACTTTAGTTTTAAATTTCTTTTCGTTTTTACAAGATGCAGATTATCGGAGCCGAGGTGAAACAGACCTCGCTCTGGATCGTTGCCGGAACAAGAAGAACGGGAAAAAAAACCCCAGGTTTTTCTCTCGCTGAGAGAGCTTGGCACGTCCTCTAGGCTATTTGGCACTACGCTCTGCACAACACCTCCCTCCGAAAATTTTGTGCAACAAAAATTGTTGGGTAGGAGGACGAGAGGTCAAGAACTGGGACACAACAAGTACTTGGAGATGAACACATGATACGGAACAAAAATTACACTAATATATTCCTATGTGTACCGAGTGAATCACGGCGCGACGGGGACAGGGCAACCTTCTAGGGCAGAGAGAATGCCTTTGCAAAGCACTGATATATTATTGTGTCAATCTGTGTGTATGCATTTGTATATACAGGGTGATTATAAAAAAACTATCCCGACATATGGGCCCCTAACTATCATACCATTCACAGACTCTGAATGAAATTTTGGCATAAGGTATTTTGATGTATGCGCTCAAGAATGATATGGAAAACAACAGTGTCACTCTAACAGTTACGGTTACAGTGAGAAAATTTCGAAAATATCAAATGGCAACACCAAGTTTTTTGTATTGGAATGTGATCTCCATTGTGAAAAACCCTAAATAGCGTTCGAACGGTAAATGTAACATGAAAATCACCGGCGGTAGATAGGCTAAAAGTGAGGACAACCAATGAGGACAGAGAAGCAGCATAAAATAAAGCATTTTATTGTGTGTTCACAAATTTTCCACATGACCTTGTGGAGGACTAATCAGGCTGGGATCTCAGCCGAAGGAACGGTGTGACGAATGAAACGAACATTAATGCTCTGCTCTTTTTACTTTTTCCTTGCCTAGCTCCGGGCATTTTCGTGCTACAGGTGCCATTCCAACGCTATTTAGTGTTTTTCAGTATGGAGATCGCATTCCAATACAAAAAACTTGGTGTTGCCATTTGATATTTTCCAAATTTTCTCACTGTAACCGTAACTGTTAGAGTGACACTGTTGTTTTCCATACCATTCTTGAGCGCATACCTCAAAATACCTTATGCCAAAATTTCATTCAGTTTCTGTCAATGGTATGATAGTTAGGGGCCCATATGTCGGGATAGTTTTTTTATAATCACCCCGTATATAAAAAGACAAAACAAAACAGGAGCATGTCATGCTCGAATCCAGATTACATAAGTTTTGGCAAGCATGTGACAAAAAAAAGGTAAATATATATTCAGAGTCCCACATCAGCAATTGCTTGTACTTTTGCCATAGAACGTATAAATTTGACATAACAATTTCCTCTTTTATCGCGCAATTTTTTTTTTTTTTTTTTGTCATGCGAAACCACATCTCAACATCAGTATTTTATTTTATAAAATAGAGAATCGCTAACACGGGATTTCTGGAATTTCAACACCCAAGGGGATCATAAGGGATTCAAATTTTATTCCTCCTCTACCTCTAAAAGAGGAAGGAATCATCACCAAGTAATTTTCAGATTACCAAATCCCCTCTAGCGAAGCCGCAGGTACTGTAACAGCTAGTTATTCTATAAAATAATTTACATTCAGCAACAGCTCCTAATGTTACGCCACTGAATAAAATCTCAAGGAAATCATCTCCGCTATTATATTATGTATATACGCCACACCACACTTTAAATCTAACATCTTCGGAAAGTCGCCGGCCAATATTTCTGGCCACTGAATACCCTCATAATTGGAATTCATGTCTTAAAAAAAATCATGTTAAATGGAACTTATATGAGTTTGTTGAATGCATTTCCAAGTATCAATACGCATTTTATTTTACCAAAGATGAAAAAAAAAAACCCAATTTATATGCACATAGAGATAACATAATTATGAGGCAAGAGAAGAAATAATTATAAATGGAAAAAAATTAATAATTAACGTGGATGCATGGTTAGGCTCATCTCGGCCGTGAATCGGAACAGGTGACACAAGCGCATGAAGATCCAGGGATGCATGAAACGCGACCATCAAGTCTGTTCTTTTTAATTACCTCCATTTTACGAGCACATAATTATGGTAAATACCATTTTCGGGAGAGGAGAAAAAAAGGAAACTGGAAAGACTTGATAAATCTCTCCTCTCACATGTTATACACACAGAATGCTCTCACAAATAATATTCAGAAAGGAAGAGTTGGATCTCTCTCACTGAACCAGATAAAAGATGGCGTCATTCCAGGTTAATTTACATACCCTTGTGCACACGAAGCATCAAGAATTCATCTCATTGTATTAAACCTCTCCAAGTAGATGGGGGTCTTTGTCATTCAAATTTATTCAAAAGAAGATCAAAGGTATCCCAAAGTATTTTCATTTAAGGAAAATTTATTGTTGCGTTCTTTTTTGTGTATTTTTCATTAATTACAACAATTTACAATATGACAACTTTTCTTATATTCCGTCGGTTTATACATTTATAAAAAATTGAAACGAAGAGCTCTGTCTATTTAATTAGTTTCTAATGACATCGTAAAATTTTTATAGCTCTTCATGATTAGTTATAAGAAATGAATAATCGATGTAAATAGTTTTGAATAGAAAAAACTTATGTTGAATCTTTAAACATGCGTCAATACAGGGCGTCCTGTAAGTGTTAATGCGGTCTTTATATAATCAACTGTCTATCGTAGAAGTAAAGTATGATTCCAGTTTAAAAAATTCTCCAAAGACATTTACAAATTGCCTGTGCTGTGCCAGTTTTTAGAATGAAAACGTAGTGTGTAACAAAATTAAAAACTAGATTTCTGATTACTTTTTTTTTTAAATTGAATTCCTAATTAATTTTTTTTTCAAACTATTTTTCAATTAATTTTTATAATTCAATTCGAAGAACTAATGATTCAGTAAAACTAAATTCCAAATACAAATTTTAATTGAATCAGGAAAATTCTAAAGTAAAAAGTTTAATTCAACTGGAATTTAGAGGTTTGCCTTCAAGTTTAATAGTTCCTTCTTTCCTTAATTTCAAATTAGGAAATGTATAAAATTTTGGAAAAAAAAATTAATAAAAAAATGAATGTTTTTACAAATTTTAAAAACAGTTGATTTTTTTCTTTAAATTTTAATTGAATTAGAAAATTCAAAATTTTTCGTTTTGAGGAAAGAGTGTGCACAATTAGTGAAACTGACATGATTTTAAATAAAAAAAATTCTGAATTGTTTGTTTTTTTCAACGGACCAAAAATTATATATATTGTTAATTGAAATCAGCAAAACAATTTTTCAAAACGCCTGTAAATTTTATTTTTGAAGAATCAGGGTTACTAATTTTTTTTAAAAACAATTTAAAGATGATTTAAAATATTTATATATATATCATTTAAATATTCAAAAAGTGAAAAAATAATTTTTTTAAGTTGTAAATTAAATTCATCAATCATAATTTAAATTAAAAAAAACACAATAAATTTTTTAAAAATTTATGAAAATTTTTTTTAAAGTCTAAATTGAGAAAACAGACTGAAGAATGGAAGAGTTGGTCAACTTTGCCCAAGAATATTAAGAAGACACCAACGAATAAGGCAAATACACTAAAATTCAAAAAATCCTAATGCATTTCGACACCAATGGGTGTCGTCTTCAGAGGAAAAATTATTTCCGCTGAAGACGAGTACGAAAAATCACTTTCCTCTGAAGAATACTCTAAGTATTTTCCTTATTAGTTAAACCACTAGTCACGCCGAACGAGTTTCTCACTTGGATTGGATATCAAATCTTGACGCTCGGTTGCTTAGCGGAGAAAGTACGTGTGTTCACTTCAAATGTCGCGGTCAGAATAAAGCTGTGAGCCTGCCTGAGATAGTAATGCAGCGTCCTGATTGGACGCTTGCGGAAAAGTGCTACCCGATTGGCCTATTCGAATTTTCTTAGAATTCCCGCTCGAAATGAATTTAAAGCTACAATTGTAATTTAACCCAGCTGATTTAGATTTCTACAAAGGCACATAAATACGGGCCTTCAAACATACACTAGTAAACGATAATAAATCTACACACCCCCCGATCGCAACACCATGGCTTAAATTCATTTCGAACGGGAATTCGAATAAGAAAATTCGAATAGACCAATCGGGTAGCACTATTCCGCAATCGTCCAATTAGGACGCTGCATTAGTATCTCACGCAGACTCACAGCTTCATTCTGACCGCGACGTTTGAAGTGAACAAAAGTACTTTGAGCAACCGAGCGTTAAGATTTGGTATCCGACCCAAGTGGGAAACTCGGTCAGCGTGTGACCAGTGGTTAAATATTTCTCCTCTGAAGACGACACCCATTCGTGTCTAAATGCATTAGGATGTTTGTATTTCCGTATTTTTCCTTATTCGTTGGTGTCTTAAGAATGACTCAAAAATTCTCAAATTTAATAGATAATATCTATGACTGAGTATCATCTCATCACAAAAAAAATTATATTTCGGCGTTTGCAGTCACTGAATATCCATTTCTGTTAAATATTCCAGGCAATTTTTTTTTTTTTTAAATCAACAGCAAGTTAATTGAAAATTCCGCAGTTTGGAAATTTAATTTGAGTTCCCCCCCCCCCCCATGTTATTTTTTCACTATATATGTAAAAATGCACGAGTGAACAACAAAAAGATCGTTCTCCACTTTATTACGAACATGTAAGATTACACGGTCCGATTAGCTATCGCTGGTTTTTGAACGAACATTGACGACAGGCACAAAAAAAAGTACCCACTTCTATTAAAGAGAAAAAACAAAAATTAATCATAAGATTAAAAAAATGAAGATATTGTTCAAAGAAAAATATCTCAAAAGTGAAAAAAAAGAGTGTTATTAAGATAAGCTCTCACGAAAATAATTAATGTCTGCAGTTAATGTAAAGAGATACTCTCCGGTATTTTTTAAAATCTTGTTCATGTACGCGTTGGTTAGATTTCTTAGCATCAAATTTTTATTGAGAAGAAAAAAGAGAAGTTTGTGGAATTTTTGGAATTCTTTATTTTTTTGAATTATCTATGATCAGAGAAAACTTTAAAGTTGTGATATTGTAGTTTTGAGACATTTAAGCACTGGATAATGTGGGAGAAATTGTTGGATTATCCACCAAGTCGGTCTAATAACCCGTATTTTATTAAATATTCCCTTATTTTACGAGACATTCCCGCATTTTCGCATAGAACTAGTCATCCCGAATTGTCCATTCCGATTTTTCCCGTATTTTCAACTAAGCTTCTTTGAATTTATATAGCCTTAACTCGGTGCCGTCTTAACGCATGGGCCCACCCGGGGACCTCAAGAGAAAACGGGCTTCACAGAAATGAAATGTGGTTGGAATTTCCGAGAATTCGCCACGTAGGGCTTCAGAAAAATCATTTGGCCAAGGGGGCCCATGATGCTCTTAAGACGGCCCTGCCTTAACTGACATCGTGGATGAGATAATTTTCAATACGTGTAAAATACATTTTAATAATTGTCACAAAAAAATATGACTAGTGATAAAAAATATTTGTCATGTTTCAACTTCTTTCCATGAAACATATATAAATACAGAGTGGGTTTTCTTTTTTTGTCATTTCCCGATCATTAACAATTTTAAAGCAATGTCAGCCATAATTGGCAGTTTTTCAACGTTTGGCAACTATTTTCGTCCAGAACTGATGTTCCGTATATTTCTGTGTTTTTGATCTGGACCTGTGAGATTGTCCGCTAAAAGTGTGTAGTAAGTAGATGTGCGTGTCTGTAATATGGTGTTGTTTGCAAGTACAAAGCGTCCATAATTAAAAGACCCTATTTTAATATAGCCTACAAGCGAAACCAGTCATCACAGAAAAGTGTGAAATTTTGTGGAGTGCTTCATGAAATGATAAAATTTGTTTCAGGGGGGAAAATTAGTTGCGCATGTCACCACCAGCAAGGGCGTAGCGAGGGGGGGGGGGGTACTTGGGGGGGTCTGGTCCCCCCCCCCCCCGAAATGTGAGAAAATGACCGAAAAAAGGGAAAAGATGGCCAAATCCATTGCTCTGTCACTTTGGTCCCCCCCCCCCGAAATGAAAGTGGTCCCCCCCCCCAAACGAAATTTCTGGCTACGCCCCTGACCACCAGAGAGCATTTTTGTAAGAAATGGCACATTTAGCCAACGTTTATAATTTTAACAATAGTTACTGCAACAAAACATGTTCCACATGATGGCCATCATTTTCAGATACCATGTGAAATCGTAAGATGGTGTGTTTCACAACTGACCGAAGTGTGTGCAGGGAAGTGTTCAGCACATGGAGTGAAATGCTGCTGCCTTTAAGGTCAGGTAAAGTTCTTGGATTGTCACGACTTACCAGCCGTTTCAAATGTCCTCAAAGCCAAAAATCGCATGGATTAAAGTCCCCTGATCAGGAAGGCCATAGATTAGGGAAGTGCCGACTGATGACAATATGTGTTTTAAGAACATTCGCGTGTGGAGGAGCTCTGTCTTGAATAAAGATTGTCTGCAAGGCAGTGACGTGCTTGCAAAGTCGCAACTATTTCGTTCTGCAACTGCATATCGCTTCCCGGTGTCGAACACGTCACTGGAACTGTAGAACGTAACTCCTCGTAGAAGTAGGGACCGAGAATAAATGCTGCAGTAAATCCACACCATACCGTCACTTTCGGTGAATGCAACGGGACCTCTAAGATAGCGGGCGGGTTTTCTGGTTCCCAAATTCAGCAGTTGTGAGTATTGACTTACATAATTATTAACCGAAACGGCGACCCAGTCAATATTCCAAAGAATTTCTAACCGATAGGTCACCGGCGAGGTAAAAAAGAGTATGACTGGGGCAGGAAGAGTCAAGATGATTTGAATAATCAAAGTATCGAAAAACACACGTACAGTTAAAAGCAAAGGCTGCAAAAAAAAGTACATTGCTTACAAAATTGGGTATGCATGATATTACATCAGGCACTAATAAAAATGGGGGAAAAGTGCGTGGCATACTATATATAAAAACTACATTGAGAAAAGATGCAATTGTGTACATGTGGAAGGAAAAGAAAATTAGCGGCTAGGGGAGGAGTCCACATGAAGGCGAGCATTTGCCGTTGCAATGCATGCCCTCTTCCACCTGAAGCGAAACTTCCTGTACCGCGTCTATAGAAACAAGATTTTCTTCCTCTTCCAGGACGAACAGCCAACGATCCTGTGGTTTCCAATTTCATTATTATAATCCGAAGGTTTCTAACATTCATTGGACCTTTTCGAATCCTCTTCCAAGTCCGATATTTCCGTAGCTCAATTACTGCGGAATTGCTGTTTTGGTAAAACAATTTGACCAAGAAAGCGCGATCTCGTAAACTTATAGCCATTGTGAGCAGCAACATTGAGAAACAAGATCTCCGAGAGTATTTCTCTAGGTTTTATAACAGCTGCTGCGTGACATCACATAAATTTACATATTTACTACAAGTATGAGTAACTTACCCCGGCCCAGCGAATAATTATGATTCGCCATACGGGGGGGGGGGGGGTTAGCCGGAGGGAGCATATATTTTATCAATGAACAAAAAATGCAAACATACATACACATCTAGCCCCAGAGAGCACCGTCATCATCTCGTGAGCAGCAATTTGATGCCCCCGGTGATTACAAAAACTACATTAAATAAAAAAAAGTACCATATTATCACTACAGTTGTTCCCACTGTGGTGGTCGAGTGGTTATAGTGCCGGACTCGTGATGCGAGGATCCGGGTTCGAACCCCACAGTGGTGGTCGGCTGAAGTTGGTTTTCTGTGGTTCCCAACTTCAAGGCGCAAATGCGAGCCGATCTCCCCGTTAAAAAGTCTCGCCACAGAGAGCAACAGTCCTACAACGGTAAATCATTCAACCATAACACTTCACTCATAGTTAGTAAAACTGGGGACAGATGACAGCACTACACATAACAAGCATTACATAGAAACAAACTTTACGTCAGGTTGCACTACACGTACACGCACATTCCCGCATGTACCGATTCGTTGGGGGGGGGGGTGCATGTGTGGTGTAGCAGTAGTAGGTAGGGGCTCGGGGATCCATGATGTTCTTAAGTCAGCCACCTCGTTGGGCAATTTGCCTGTTGTGGCGTTGTATTTGTATTTGTATTTGTAAGGTGGAAAAGAAGACACACATTTTACTAATTTTTTTCTCAATTATTTTGTTTTTTCATAACGTACATTTTTCAGTATCGTTTCATTATAAAATATGCCTATTAGGCGTAATATTCTTATTATCTAGGAAGAGCTGATCTCTTGACTGTGTTAATTTTTGAATGATGCCGAAATTTCATGTGTTCAGATATTTATTAAATCGAGGGAATTTGAAATAAAAATTCAAGGTAACGACCATTCAACTTTGCAAGCAATGATTTCATCTTATGTATAGATAAGACTAATATTGGAAAAAAAAACCAAAAATTGTGTATTTTACATTTAATATTCATTCTAACTAATTAAAAAAAATCTCTCTAATTAATTTAATTGCTGTGGTGACGCATTTTTCTACCAATACCTATGATAACAGCACAAATTCACGCCTGTATTAGTAAAAAAAATAGGAAGTCAATACCTTTTTATTTGGGTGAACCACAAAGGGTTAATGTTGCAACATCCATGAGAGAACTACGACTGTCTCTCGAACTCGATATTAAATGATTCATGCCAATAAATTACTGGATATATGTACCTAACTCATTTGCATTAAACTTTCAAGATGTGCAGAATTTGGCGAAAAATACTAATAAATTCGTCTTTTCGAATGCAAATAGTTCTCCAATCGCATTCCTTTTGAACACTGTCGTGACATTTCACGGTAATAAATATAGTATTTCGCAAAGAGAAAATATATTTTTTTTTAGTTTCAATTTTTAACACTTGAAAAGACATATTCACCAGCTTAGGAAAATGTGCTAATATTTATTCATTTAAATCCACAGGAATGAAATATTAGCGTTTGAATTAAACATATTTTTTCAGGTCACAAAGTTTGAGATGTAATCCCAGTCCCGATCTCTCATTTGCATACACGCATTTATTTATTGCTCGGCTATACAAATAAATAATCCTTGTTTAAACATTCTGTTTCTATTTTCTTCTCATTCGCTTCTATTACATAGAAGGTTTGGGAAATGTAGAATTACACGGCCTACGCAGTGATAAATTTTTATATGCAATGCGCACGAGGTGTATTATAATGCCACATTTATTCACCGAGATCTCGACGGATTGCGTCATCGCCTGTCGTCATCCGTTCCAAGATGACGTCAATGCGGGATGTGCAGTATAAAATGTATTTATTTAAATAAAGAACACGTAGCGTTTGTTCGATTTGCTCATAGATCATTGGTTCTGAAACTTTTGGCCAGCACGTTTTCTTTTCCCTCGAACCCAATTCACGCGTGTCTGTCTCTGCCGATCATTTCCCCACGAGTATCTGATCCCAACCATCGTTTGCCTTCTCGCCCTTGACTTAATGACCAGGTATTGTATGCCCATACTGAGTTGGTCTCCGACATCGACGCGCGAAACGGGAGGATAAAAACTCGCTAAAATAGCGCAAAAGACACCAACGGAAAATACCAACCTGCTCCTTTTTACTGAAAGAAGATAAATGGAATCGCCCATCGTGACGTTTCATGACGTAGTCAGAGGCCAACTCAGCGTGAATGTACAATAACCGTGAGATTAAAATAAGAGCATTGAAATTTTCATTTTTAGCTGTGCTGCCATCTATTGACGTGTTTGTGAGAATATGATTCGTCACTAGATGGCAGCACGGGTAGTAATCCTGGTTCTGTTTTATGTTTCTAGATACAATAATCAGTGCGGAAAATAACGCAAAAGAAAAGAAGAAAACATTCAAAATCGTTGTTAGGTGAGGTGCTGTCATCTGTTGGAGGATTCAAAATACTGTTTGATCCCTAACTGGATTGCATCATAGATACTTAATACCACACCACTAGATCGAGCTAAGGGACATACTTGGTGACTATTAGACAAGGAAGTCTAATAGTCACCAAGTATGTCCCTTAGCTTGACCCTCATTTATCCATGCCTATATGGTATTCACACTTTGTACGGGCTAAATTGGGGGTGGGAGAGGTACACTAAAACCCTGCTAACCCAAACCCGTTAATCTGAACA
Organism: Pholcus phalangioides; assembly: GCF_987345545.1. Taxonomy (NCBI): domain Eukaryota; kingdom Metazoa; phylum Arthropoda; class Arachnida; order Araneae; family Pholcidae; genus Pholcus; species Pholcus phalangioides. Next base: position 24,545,751 of record NW_028301605.1, read on the forward strand.
GCTCATAAAGCATGCATAAAAAAGAACAAGAGAAAAAGGATCCACCCAACAACAAATGAGCAGGACCATCTTGGACACACTTTCAAGCTTCCCAAAACTAATTACAACTGAATCCTACAATGGAGTAAAGAAGGTACCACGTTTTTATTCTAGTGTTCCAGACGTCTACCCGTTGTTCGACCTATCCAAAACATGTATTTCTGAAGATGAAAGGCTCTATCGGTTCCCTGTCATTGCTAAAAGGAGTGGCGTAAACGTCCGGGAGTTACAAAATCATTGAAGATTGTTATTTATATTCTGAATTATTTTTTTCCTTCTACCTTGAATATTTCTTCATAAATATTTTGATATTTGTTACTTGTTTCTTCGCTAAGGCAAAGGTTCTTAACCTTTTCAGCCGCGACCCAAAATCAACAACAAGATAAACTTCGCGTACCCATGGGACTATTTATTTTTCGAAATTGGTAAGACCAGTGATGCAATAAGTGCATTTCTAACTAGACTATAAGTGAGTTTGTACGACTCATCTAGGAAGCCCATGCGAATCAAGTCTAGGTAGCGAATCATGGTTGAATAATCCCTGACTGTGAGTGGATTTTTACGACCCGTCTCGCGGAAGCCCCTGGGAATGAAGTTTGGGTTGTGACCGATAGCTCAAGAATCCCTGGCTTATAAAATATTATTTTACGACCCATCTCGGAAGCCCGTGCGAATCAAGTTTGAATCGGGACCCATAATTCAAAAGACCCTGGATGTTAGTTGATCTAAACGATCCATCTCGGATGCCCGGCGACCCAAGTTTGCATAGCGACCCATAGGTTAAGAATCTCTGCGCTAAGGCACGGATCCTTTGTGCCGTTAAGACAAGGGAAAACATAAAGGCAGTCGACACAAAACTTTACAAAAATATTCAGCAACTGTGATAATGTAAAAAACGGGAATTTGGTTTTTTTTCCTCTCTCTCTCATCCAAATTCATGGAACTCCGATAACTTTCCAAGAACCCCCTTGGGGTCCATAGGCCACTGGTTAAGACCCACTGCTGTATGTAATAAGACTGTTGACGAAAAACATTCATGAATCATTCAGTGCCCAACTCACAAAACCAAGACATTTGGTGCCGATATCTAAAACTCATATTAATGAATAAATAAGTTTCTATTGAATATTTAAACATGAACAGATTGCAAATTCCTGCGAATAAATAACGAAATCCACTCAATTCATACTCGGAAGTCTGAATAAACTTTTCGAGAGCGCATTCTCCGCGAAGATTAATTAGCCGTTCTGTTAATTGAAACGTCACGCGTGGATGGTAATTTATTATTTTTTTATTTCTTATAACCATTTATTTATTTATTTATTGCCTTGGGGAATGAGGGATTTACATTTCGAAATTCGAGAACTTTCAATTCTTCTTTTCAGAATGAAGTGGAATGATTTGCGGGAAGAAGAGACGTATAACAAAAACTCTAGGATTAATAATTAATTTTGTTTCAACTGAAGAAAGTCAAATTTCGGAAGATCGACTTAATTTCATGTGGCTTATAATTATAGTACCTAGATGAAATTTAAACCATCCTAATTATTTTTAAATATTATTGAATTTTATTCATGTATATGAATATTTGATTGGAATGACTAAGAGTGATTGGTTATTATTTTTTCTTCTTTATGTCATCATTATTATTGGTACAAATTTATTAATTTGGTTATAAATTAAAGTCAGTGAAACATTAGTTGGTAATCTCTACTATGATCACTTCATGAATATTAGTATATATATATATATATATATGGGGTCGTAAATTCACAGTTTAAAAATTAGAGTAAAATTTTTAATTTTTAGCTGTGCTGTCATCTGATGGCGGGTTGAGAAACTTTTGGTCCGTCACTAGATGACAGCACAAGTACTAATAACGAATGAAACGAAAGAAAACTTATAAGAATGTTTGTTGTATGTGCTGTCATCTGTTGGCGGGGTTGATAAACTCTGATGCGACATTGGATGGCAGCCCGTGTATTATTTCCAGTTTTTTACTCAATTTCCTCACAATTGACATAAGTTTCTAATTAATTTTTTTCTGTTTCCAGATAATGGGAGAAACAAAGAAAAACCGTACAAAATCGTTGTTAGCTGTGCTGCCACTTATCGATGTAGTTGAGCAACTGTTTGATCCTCCATTAGATGGCAGCACAGGTACTATTTCCGGGGCTTTTTTTTTTGGTTGTCTATTTCCAGAGAATTGCATAAATTCTGTAACCTATAATATTTCCGAAATCACAAAAAAAATTGCAAATGGAGAGAAATGAAGCACTAAAGCAAATTGCAAAAGATTGAACTCAATTTCATGAAATAAAGCATTCACAGTGACAAACATGTGAGATCAGTATTCTTACTTGTAGTTGCAATTTCATTTATAAGTTACATATAATTTCAATCTTCAATTTCAATAAAAAATAAAAATCCAAGTAGGCTTCATTTAGAAGCCGGGAAAAGTCGAGAAATACAAAAAAAACAAACCGTGATTGTCCCGGGAAATGCGCGATGTATGGTCACACTATTCATAATTTTTTAATCCCCCGGATACATTTTGTCATAATGCACCAAAATTATAAAGTGGACTTTGTTAACTGATATCCCGTATGTTGTCTAGCTATTTGTATGTTGTCAATCTCCACATGGGTTTCCATTCTTCTCAAGCAAGTCATAAATTTTAATAAACTTTCCTGTGATAAATCCCATGAGAATTGTTTTTTGTCCCAAAAAAACTCGTCCGGGAAATGGAAAACGTGACAATGTCTATAGCATTTTCAAATGAGGAAAAACTAGTAATGAAACGATGAATATAATAAATGAGATGATGTTTTTTCTAGGTGGAAAAATGTATCTTGCGACAAGCTTCCAAGGGAAATATTCTCTTCGTCAAATGAGTAATTTAAGAGAAATGTCTTTCAATTTTTACTTTTTTAGAAACTTATAGAAAATGGTGCCTGTCACGAAGGCTTTTAGCTTCTATAACAGAACAGATGTGTTGAATATTAAAAACCCAAGCACATACTTGAAGCCGGAGGAATTTTTTAAACAGATAAAATCTAGAGGGAAATGGCTCCATTATTTTTTGCATAAAATGTAATAATTTTCTTTCGAAATTGAAGTAAATTAGCATTTTTCGCTCATAATTTGAATATATATATTTTTTTGAAACGTGCGTAAGTACAGCAGAATTCGGACTATCCGGCCAAATGTGGCGGAAGGGCGGGACGGATAACAGAAAAGTCGGATAGGCCGGAGTTCTGTATGTGCTCTCTTCCTACTCCTACCATACCATCAAAAACAACATTTTAATACCAAAAACCCCAGTTATTCGTATTTTGTGACCTCTTGAACAGCACTTTATACATGCATGAATGTACTGTACTTTATACATAAATGTATGTATAATGTAAATGTTTGTTATGTACTGTACGTTTTAAAAATTTATTACAGAAAAAGGAAATTCAAGAATATATAAATATTGTTGTGAAAATTATGGAAATAGTTCTTATTTATCATTTATTATGTCATTTTTTGTCTGTAAATTGTCATTATCTTTTGTAAAAGTGAAAATTAACGCATTTTTCTGTAAATCGCTAAATTGATAAGATACTTTGGCGAACTTTGGTGTCAGTTCCGATGGTTTGGCGACGCCACGGCGCCAAAAGACTAAACCGGATAGTTGCGAGTAGAATAGTTAAGATTATATTATCTACTGTATTATAATACGTGTGTGATCTTTAAATATTGAAGAATTTCTGGAATTCCTAGCAATTTTTTTTATTTTAAAAAATTAATTGAAGAGTAAATTACATTAGCAATTTTAATTTCAACTCAAAATATTTGACAAAAAAATAATTTCATATATATTTATTGAACTATTAAGGTAATTTTTTGAATTGGTGAATCTGTATTTCCTGGTATAATGAAGCGGTACATACCGGAACGTGTTGTGTGCGTGCAAGTGAATGCGTGGGCTCCAACGTACTTATGCAGTCAGTTGTGCTTGCGTTGTGTTCTGGCTGGTGATGCCATCTGCCATCCATATTTTGAAGTGAAAATAGGTAAATGCTTGAATTTTCATATAAGTAGTATCGTGTTGAAAGCCTGTCAGCTTTCTGCGGAGAAACTTTCTCAAACGTGAGACCAACTCGCTTTTGCACCCGAAGTTGAAAAACCATCAAAAACCAATTCAGGCTGATTTTTTACTGCATCACATAAGACAAACTTCAATTTTTAACATTAAACAATTGATAAGTAAAATTGAAATTTTATAAACGTTATGAACGAAACAACGATATATCATTTGTTCATATAAATGGGTTCTGTTAAATTGTAAATTTTATACATTGTTATTCATGATTGAGGCTGCGAAGACCATCGCAGAAAACTTGAGTTTGAAATGCGAGTAAAAAAATTCATGAAACTGTTCTGTATTGTTACTCTAATTTTATCCTCCATTTTCTCATTCTTCATTTTCTTTCTCATTTTGCCATTGTTCTTCATCTTCTGCTTTCTCGGATTAGTCTTCATTTTTCATTGTATTTTTTTTTTATTCTTTATATCCTCATTTTTATCCTCATCCTTCATTTTCTATTTCATCCATTTTTCTTATTATTCTTTATTTTCCTCATTTTTCTCGTTACTAGGTTTTTCTCGTTAATCTACATTTTTCTTGATAATCTACATTTCTCTCATTAATCTACATTTCTCTCATTAATCTACATTTCTCTCATTAATCTACATTTCTCTCATTAATCTACATTTTCTTATCATTTTTAATTTTCTCATTATTCTACATTTTCTAAGTATTCTTCATTTTCTTATTTCTTCTAACAATTTCATTGTAAAATTTTCCTAATGTTTCTCATTTTCTTATTTTTTCAAAATTTTTTCACTTTCCAATATTTTGTTTTTTTTCATTTTCTCATTTTTCCATCGCTTTTTACTTTTTAATCCAACACCCCCCCCCCCTTTTTTGATTTTAATTTTTTTTTTTCATTGACCTTAATTTCCTCATTATTTTCATCAACCTCAAAATTTTCCTCCATCACTCTCAACTTTCCTCATGCTTATCATAATCCTCCCATCTCATCCTTCAATGTTAACTTCAATAAGATTTTCTTTGTTCTAAAAGAGCCACAGCGGAGAGCGATCATCCAATCGAAGTTTCTCTAACACCAGCAGTTAACATCATCAGAGGATTATATTAGATGAAACTGGCAGCAGAACAGAATTAAATTATTCAGGAATGCGTCTCGAATTCCGCTCCTTGTTTTTCCTGAAAAATTCTCTTTGATTCATTTCCAATCTAGACACTTCGCTGTCTACAACTGAAATTTGTAGAATTCAAATAAGTCGGAGAAACTTTCATTTAATTTCTTTGAAACTACCTCGGAAATGAATGAATGTTTTATGAGCTATTTGTTGATCGAAGTAGTTCTTCATGAGTACATGCACACGTGTTGCTGCTGATGCACTTCTCGTGCATTCCACACGGAAATCGATATTCTCACTCAAATAGATGGATGCGTCAATTTCATTGCTATATAAGTTAATAAAAGCGGCAGCTAACGTTCGTGTAAAAATCAACGTCGGCTGCAGCGTTATTTAAATTGATAAATTTGATCTTGCATTGACGTCATCTTTAACTAATGTTGATGACGTTATCCGTCCGAATGTCACGTTTTATGCAAAGATAAAGCATATATTATGTTCCTAAAACAGTTTTAATGCATTGCTGGCGTTAATGTTTGTTATATTATGATTGAAAGAAGATGGAAATGAAGACGGTATGCTTGAATATGAATTAATATCTTTTTCACGTTTTTCATGTTCTCATTATCCTCATTTTATTCTTAATATCCGCATTTTTCTGCTTCATTTTATAATTTACACATTTTTCTTTATTTTCTCATTCATCTTTATTTCTTCTTTTCTTTTCTTAATTTTTAATTTTTTTCATTGTTCTTTATTTTCTCAATTTTTTCCTCTTTTTTTTCGTTTTCTGATTCTTTCCATTTTTCTTTTTTTACATTTTTCTTAATTTTCTCATTCTTCATTTTTTAATTTTTTTTCATTTGTCTATTTTTTTTCAATTTTCATTATTTTTTCATTTGTCTTTATTTTTTCATTTTCATTATTTTTTCATTTGTCTTTATTTTTTCATTTGTCTTTATTTTCTCATATTTCTTTATTTTCTCATTTTTCGTCCATATGCAAATCAGAGTCTGAGACTAAAATTACATTTTATATCCTGTAACTGAAAACTGTATGACTAATCCATCACTGGAAAGAGGTTTAACTGCAAGGGAGTACAATGTACGGCCTGCAGGTCAAATGCGGAATGCCAAGTTGCTCTACCTGGTACGCGAAAGGGTTCCGGTAGAAAAGTGACAGTATCATCTATACCTAAACTCACCTTATCTCCTCGATAAAAATGCGGGAAATCAGGATCTGAACGAGAAATCCAAAATTTTCGGGAAAAACATTGCAAAGTCAAGTAAAAGTGCAAAAGTGCTCATTTTCATCAAAAAATTGTCAAAAGCAAGTGAAGTTGCCAATTAGAGCCAAAAAAATTGCAGAAAGCAAGCACATTTGCCAAATACAGCGAAAAAATTAGTAACAGTTTGTAAAGCTGCTAAGTTTCGCTAGAACTGCTGAAAAATTGGCAATGGAGGGCTACTGCAAATCGCAATAGATAAAAATGTAATTCACCAAGAAAACGTATATGTTTGACAAATAGACTGTCATGAATCTATTTATACGATTATAATGTTATGATAGAGTCGTAATTATCACAATTTGATCTATAAGTCAGAAAAATCATCTTATTTCTTGATTTCAGTATAGAATGGGAATTTAATTATGTCTCGTTACAAATACGGGAAAAAACATTTTTAAAAGGTTGGGACAGCATAATTACGGGAAAATACGGGATATAACATGTTATAGTCGACCCTATATGTAGGATGATTATGTTACTTTGAGGTTTTCTCTTATTCTGAGTAGTTTTTCTCTAAAACTGCTTATCTAAATTTTAATGAAGTCCATGGAAAGAGATTTATGCAATAACAAAAAAAAAGTTAAATTTTTGACCACCAGGTGAATAAGTGGAGGTTTTTTTTATTGAATTTTCTTTTCCATTTTTCATATAGCGTATATAGCAAGTCTGGATGGAATACAGAACAGGAGCATCACAGGTTTTAAGTTGTGTCAGCATACTGACAGGCGCTGAATAGGTCTGAACAGTGTCAGTATACTGAAACTACTCAGACCTATGTAAAACCCGTTCTGGTGGGCGTATTCCATCGAAACTCATTACATACACCATACGGACCATGGAAAAAGGAAAAATTCAATAAAGAAGCACCACCTATTCACCTAGTGGTCGAAAATTGAAAACTATATTTTTTATTGCATAAATCTTATTAAGATATCCTGAAAATTTGGCGGCATTCGGATTCTGAGCCACAAGCGGCAGAAATACCGCATATCTAGCCCATGGACTGAAAAGATTATGCATCCCCTGGTTAAAATTGTCAAGTGATCATAACAAAGTGTCCGCTTGGTGGATATTAAGTATTCAGCCGATGAAGTTTTGATGTCTTGTACCAGCTGGAAACCATTCATACTATTGGAACATAGCAATTCACCATTCGAATACTCGTATTTCGCGAAGTGGAGAATTTGCATACAAAATTCTCTCTCGTTGAATGTTGAAATTTTGCTTTGAGAGGGAACAAAATATAAGAAATGTTTGCTTCGAAATATATAAAAGGTTTCCGAAATTCCCAATTTATCTCGAATTCAGTGTATAAATAAATCTGTTCAAAATGTATTCGAATATTTGTCTTTACATACTCGAAACTAGAACGATGTACGGAAAATTCACCGCCACTCACGTCACCGAAAAGGAAATTCATCGCTAGGATATCGATAAAAATTCGGTACCAGTGAGTGAGTGATCGAGTGATTTAGGGCCGTATTCACCCACATGGTTAAAACTGCAGTCGCAATTTTTTGATGAGAGATCAACATAGATTGGTTAAAAATCTGAATTTAACCAATCCGTGTCGATCTCTTATCAAAAAATTGTGACTAGTTTGAACCATGTCGGTGAAATACGGCCCTGAGTAAGTGGGTGAGCGTGCGAGTGACAGACTGAAAGATCGAATGAATGAGCGACCGATTTATTTGCTAAATGAGTGAGTGTGCGACATAATGAGCGAATGATCGAGTGACCAATTGAGTAACCAAATGAGTGAGTGGCCGAGTAAAAAATTAAGCGCAATCGAATGAGTAAGTTAGTGAACGAGTGAGGAATGACTGTGGGAGTGATCGAGGGCGTGGTCGAATGGGTAAGTCACCGCGTAAGAGTGTGAGTGCCCGATCAAGCAAGCGAGTGTCTGACCGAGTAAGTGAGTGTCCGACCTAACAAGTGAGTGAATGAGCGAGTGATTTAGCAATCAAGTGACTGAGTGAATTAGTGTGAGTGCGTGCTTGAGTTGATAACCGAATGAGTAATCAACCTAATCAGTGAGTGACTGACTGAGCAGGATTGTGTGTGTGTGAGTGAGTGACCGAGGAACTGAATGGATGGCCGAATGTGTGAGCGAGTGACCGAATGAAAGAAAGAACAACCCTAGTGAGCAAGTGAGTGATCGACTGAGAAAATTAGTGAGAGAGCTAAGGAATGAACGAGTGACTGAATGTGTGAGTGTCCCAGTGAGCAAATGAGCAACCGAATGAGTGGGTGAATGAGCATGTGAGTTACCGAATGCTTGAGTGATTCACTCACTCACAATGCAATGAGATCCGACGGTTGATTTGCTCACTGAATCACTAGGTCCCCAAATGATGTCCGTGAATTTTCCAGGCACGAACCCAAACACAAATAAACTTAAACAATCCCTAATGAAGATATGCTGTACTATACTATACGCCAAATTCACATTTCCAAGTGTTCCCTAGCGAATTCCGCACGAATCGCGAATACTTAAGAGTGCTTTTGAATAATAGAAGTACACCCAACAAGTATCGTTCCAGACTCGCATCTCTAGTCAAGTGGAATCGATATCTTTCCTCTGAGGCATATTTGATGGCCTCTGAAAAGACCACTCAAGAGTAATTCTTCTCTACCCGCGGCTGTACAGTCACTATAATAAAAAATAAGAAATATACCGGATAGAAACGATATACATCTGGCAATAATTCCCATTATTTACTACTTGTGATCCGACAGGGGTACGTTCTGTATTGAAAAGAGCAACTATAATCTATCAAAATACCGTCTGACAGCAATTGTACATAAATGCTCGCTATTTACATCGCGAATTACATGCGATCAATACGAACGATAGAGATAGAATATAGTTCTGTACTTATAACTTTTATTATTAGTGTAGTATCATCAATCATCTTAGAACGAGTTCTTTGATGTTAGAAATAATACTATACTTGCACATACAAGCTGTATTGAAATTTGCTTCTCTTTTACTAAAATACATGTTTTGTATTTTGGCAATCATGTTTTCCATGTTTATGGTCATAAGAATATGCGGCATGTCTCGAAAGTAATTCAGATGTTTTTGGTGTGTATATTACAAAATATACATCCAGAAATGGGGAAAATAATTGTGCGGGTAAAATATAAATAAATGAGAGAAATAGTTTATGTGCTGGTAAAAAACTAATAGAGAAAGATAATAAATAAATAGATAATAATAACAAATAAATAGATAATAATAACAAATAATGGATAATAATAACAAATAATGGATAATAATAACAAATAATGGATAATAATAACAAATAATGGATAATAATAACAAATAATAATAAATAAATGGGAGAAATAATTCGCGTACCGGCAGTAAATAAACAAATGAGAGAGATAATTTGTAGACCCGACAAAAATATCAATCAATGAGAAAATTAATTAGCAGACAGAGACAAAAAAAATCGGGAAATAGTTTAGAAATATATCATTATTTTATAATAATAAATTAATTAAAATATATTATAATAAGTAAAACGTTGTTTCATACTTTTACTTGTGTTTATAATTATTATAAGTTTTATAATGCGCCGTAAATCTTTTCATGTACGGAATGAATTGAATTTTTGAAGAATAAATGTAGAAATAGTTTGCATACCGGCAAAAAATATTACTGAACGGCAATAATAAATAAATGTAGAAATAATTAGTGCACCAGCAAAAAATAAATAAAGGGATAAATAATCTGTTGGCCGCAAAAAATAAATGAATGAAGAAATAGTTTGCGGACCGGCAAAAAATAAATAAATGAATAAATAATTTGTTGGCCAGCAAAAAAGAAATGAATTGGAAAAATAATTTGCGGACTCTCTGTGGCAAAAAAAATAAGTAAGTGTAATTCACAGACCTGCTGACAGAAATAAATACTTATATAGAGACAGACGATTCTAAAATTATGTAACTGCGATATCAAATGACCGAAATGCTCACGAATTGGCGGTCGTCCGTAGAAATTTCCTTTCCTGCCGGTCCATGCAAGGTTTCGTCCGATTCATATCGCCACGACAATTTTAGATATAATAAATAAAGTTATATACTGTGTCTATATACTGTTTTTGTATTTTCCGTCTGCCAATTATTTCTCTTACTAATGTATTTTTGCAGGTAACCAAATTCTCTCCTTTTACTTATGTATTTTTTGGGGGTGTGTGCATCCCTCTTATTTATGCATTTTTTGCCGGTTTCAAATTACTTCCCTTATTTATCAGGGCTGGACAAATATATTGTCCGATGTGGACGGGGAATGCAAAAATCTTGATCGGGCATACATATATATATAATCTTGTATGCGCATATACAGGATTCATAAGTAACAGGGAGTATGGCATTTTACGGGCAAACCGTTTATAATAGAAGCGTACTTCCAATTAAAAAAAGTATCCAAATAACGTGTAGTACTCAGATATGTCATTCATGTTCGACGGGGTTGTTTAATTATTAGAATAAAAATGTTAACTTTTAATACGAACACTTTGTGCTCAAAAAGTTGTTACCCTGTCTCTCTTGATCCCAACGAGAGAAAAAAAAAATTCACGTTTCTAAGCGCAATATTCATAGAGATATTCGAATTCGAAAAATGGAGGAAAGTTGGGGAAAATGAACATTTAAGTCTCGTCCAACTTTTGCCTGAAGGATGGATGCTGGATGAAACATGGAGAAGACAATATGTCGCCAAAATCTACAAGTTTATCGCCAACTTCACAGCGCAACACGGAGGGAAACATATGTCGCCAAAATCTACAAGTTCACCGCCAACAACGCAACGTGTAGAAAGTTCGCGTAATCCACAGCGAGAAATGGACAAAACAATACATTCCCGAAATCTAGAGGTTTGTCGCGTGACATGAAGAAAAAAGGTGTCGCCAAAATCTATAAGTTTATCGCCAACTTTTGTCACGATTCACAGGAAATTCTTATTTCGTAACTTAATTATCGGTTTCACGTTGGAGAAATGCTATTTACATTATATTTTAGGGAAAATTCACACAATTAGTAATAAATAAAGTAATATTTTTACGGAATTTTTTTTTGTAGCAATAAGTCATCAACTACTTCACGCATAAGGTTTTGGTAAAACCTTTGGATATAAAACCTTTGGAAATAAAACCTTATTTCTATTTGACGAATAAGCGATAAATCTGGTAACCTCGTCCTAACCCAACCACACGTTAGAAAGAGGAAGGGGAAAAGGGGGAAAAATACATAAAGGAAAAAGTATAATAGATAAGGTACAGAAGAGAGTTTTTTTTTATAGGTTCTCTTTTCACTCTCACCCTGCGTGTTCACTTTCGCTCTTATATAATATCGGTGTGTCAGGGAAGGAAAATTCAGCTCTGAATTGTGCCCTCGTGAGGGCAGAGATAAATTTTCCTTCCCTGAAGCACTAATATCTCTTCATTGAGCCAGTTCTCTGAATCTGTTGTTAAATTATACGTGTGGGGGGAAATCATCAACAGGAGTATAGAAAGCTGGGGTGAAAGAAAAAGCAACTTCAGGTTCGCGATGTGAACAGAGAGGAAAGAAAACACAGAGAACTTGTTTGAATTTATTCCGCTGGCAATTGGACGCGATATTATGTCCGTGATCTTGAACGGGTAAATATTAAATGAAGAAATATTTACAGAAATTTAGTAACAAGAGTCTTTTAATGGAAAAGTTATATTTTCATCGAATAACAAACAAATTTTCGTGTTTTCAGGAAAAAAGGAAATAAGAAAACGGAGTTCAAGTGGATTTTAGGGATTCCAATAAATATTTAAAATATCAATATTGACAATTTTATACGTATTCTATCTTCAGATGTGAGCTTGGATCACTAACTTCATCCCTATGGATGCGAGAACTTAACGCTTATTTTATCAGTAACTGGTGTTCCTGCATTTCGATCCTTTGCATGTGCATTTGTTATTTGTTCTGTTTTTAGACAAACAACGCGGAATCGGAATTCTCGGGATTTCTGAATGAAATTGAATCTATTTCTCTCTCCAAGGGTAAAACAAGCAAACTTTTGTTTCTTTTCGACGTATATTCAATTCCATAGCCGTTTCCGAGGAACATGTACTGCGTTTGAGTATGTGTATACAATACATGAAATCTCTAGCATTCGTTTTGAGGAGGAAGATGTCTGTAACTGCATTTTCGAATCAAAACCGTGCAGTCGTGCTAGTGTTTTGGATCGTGATAGCGATGGGTTCCCTTTATCGTATGGGTGGTTGGCTTAGAGTAGGAGTGCACAGCCTCGGCCCGCGAGCCAAATGCGACACTCCAAAGCTTAACAAAGTCAAAGGTATTCTGTTAAAAAAGTATCAATACACAAAACACGATAGAAGGCCTAGGGTGACTATTATTCGCTCATGAAAATATGGGAAATCGGGATCAATACGGGCTATCAACAATTATCTATGAAAATTGGCAAAACTAAGTAAGTTGCCAACAACCGCCAAAGCAATTGTCAATTACAACCAAAAGAAAAATGGCCAAAAGCAGTTAGAGTTGTCAAATAAATCCAGAAAAATTGTCGAAACAAATAAAGTTGCCAATTACAGGCCAATAATATACAAGCCAATAATATACAGGCCAATAATATACAGGCCAATAATATACAGGCCAATATATTAGTTGTCAGAATCACAGGTGGAGTTATCAATTACAGCAAAAAACAAATTGTCAAAGGCAAGTAATTTTTCCAATTGTAACCAAAGCAATTGTCAAAGCCAAGTAATTTTTCCAATTGTAACCAAAGCAATTGTCAAAGCCAAGTAATTTTTCCAATTGTAACCAAAATAATTGTCAAAGCCAAGTTGCCACCTGTGATTTCAACTGCTAAAAGGTCGCTAATGGCAGGGAATAGAGGGCAAGTCGCAATGAGTAGAAATTTAATTCATCTAAAAAACGTATTTGTGTTACAAATTTGTGAGATGAATGTAGATAAATGTATTTATAAAACCTTAATTAATCATAATAGTCATAATTATTATAATATGAAAATAAGTCCTGAAAATAATCTTAATTCTTGATTTAAAAAATTCTAGCAAGTCTCGTTGAAAATAAAGAGAAAAAACGCGGGATTTCTCCATGAAAATTTTGGGATTATCAAAACCACGGGAATGTCCAGTAAAATACGAGTCATATTGACACTCTATATCGCAGTTTCCAAGGGTGGGCAATATCGTCCACTGGGGGGGGGGGGGGGGGGTGATGAAATGTTTCAAGAGGGCGGTACAAGCTAGAGGTGTAACATAGAATTCTATTTGTTGGTTGGAGTTGGGAGCATGGGCGGAGATACAGCGGGGATTAAAAAGCAAAAAAATCTGCTTCGAAAGCGTCTTGCATAAACAATGTTGTGCCCCTTTCCTCTGAAAAAAAAGAAGAAAAAAAACACAAACAGGCTTATGTAGAGGTCCCCTTGACTGAAGCCCCACCAGGGTCGTCTTTAGGGGCGGCATATGAGACTTCTCACCCGGACGGCAGGTAAGCTCGAGCCGTCCCTGGCCCCCAAGACGCGATGGAATGGTGCAAGGGGAAATAGAAGCTAAGGGTTTACTATAGGATCCTATGGGTCGACTTGAGTTAGGGAGCGATGGGAATAAAAAATTCCTAAAAAAGGGGCGATAGAACAAAAAGTTTGGGAGTCCACGCTCCATATGTACAAATTTTTGGCCCGCGAGCAGCAGAAATACCGCATGTCTGGTGAACAGACTAAAAAAGTTGTGCAACCCTGGCTTAGAGAGTTTTGCCGATTTGTCAAAATTAAGCACAGCGTAGGGATAGAGAAGATCATACAGGGAGCATAGAAAAATCCTATAATGATTTTTAAAAAGGAACCCTGTGTCAAAGGAGTGTTATTTTTTGAACTGATGTGATTTTGAGACGCGCTTTCAAGTAGTAAAATTATACGAATGACGGGTTGTTTTTAAACGTGCCATTCATTTTTAAAGCAACTGTATAGGTATAAAAAGCAAAATTGCGGGGGATTTTTATACAAGCCCCACCCCATCTTAAAACTTGCAGTTATTTTTTCCTCCTGCTAATAATATGAACAGCAACGAAAAACAGTTTCATGTTTTTAAGTAGAATATTAGCCAAATTATACAATATCAAATATTATGATTTTCATCGTCAAGCCTATCAGTAGCGTACGCAGGATTTTATCAAAAGGAGGGAGGGGAGGAGGCAGATTTATTTACTTCCTGAACTTTTTGCAGAGAGTAAAAAGTTCGTTTTCTACTGCAAAAATGCACCATAATCGTGGCTTAAGGAGAGAGGGGGGGGCGGGTTAACACCAAACTTACTCCAATTCTTGGTACGTCTATGAAGCCTTGCTACATCAAAGAACTCTCCTCTCCAAGGGGGCAGGTATTTCAAGGAGCTCTAGTGTGGTATAGTAGTTAGTAGTAGCAGTCAATTGCTGCTCCTTATTCTGCTCTTTTTTTTAATGATTTTACCAGGCGCCTAAAACCATAGACATTTAGCTTTGAAATTTTAACAAAACGGGCCAAAGGTGCTCCTTGATCATGGGTTACCCCTCCCCCACTCCCGCTAAATTAAACGTAATTTCGAACGGAAAACCAGTTTTGTTTTGGCCAAAGATGGAGGGCGATACTCCACTTTTCCTTAGAGCGAATTAATGGAGAACTGGAAAATGCACAATCCATACCTCATTGTGAGAACTTCAATGTGCGTCAGCACTGAGTCGCCAGTAAGCGATCGAGAGCAATGTGCTACTACTATAGTATATTTCAGTCAACCACCGCTGTGAGGACATCGTGGGCATCGTGATGGCCTAAGCATCGCGAGAACTTCGCGGATTCGATGAGGCAGCACAACAAAACGGCAGAAGTTATTTTCCTGTGGTTCTTCCAAATTTAAGGAGCGAATGCGAACCAGTATGTATTTCTGCGAAGACCAGGCGGGCCAGCAATACAATACTTACCTAACCCTAAATTCCGGCTTCTCCACTTTAATTTCTAATATCTCAGGCAGATAGCAGCACTTCCCGAGCGCGTATCACGCATAGAGACCGATCCTGTATATACTTTTGAATCTGTCACAGAAACCAAATAGCAAATTTCAAATCTCATCAATACGAAAGAACGAAAACAAACATTTCTGTTTGAAGTTCCTTAATAACTAAAATTTTAATTTTGAATGGAAATTTTCTCATTAAGAAACCGAAACTGCGCGGTTTTCCTTTTTTTTTGCGTATTTTCGTTCCCTCAAAGAGATTTTCTTTGTTGCGTTTCGAGATTGTTATTCCGCAGATAACATCAAACAAAAGAATTAGAAAACAATCGATACCGTTTTTTTGTTTCGAAACAGAAATTGAATACGAGAATATATATTTTTTATGTGTGTGTGTGATCTTTTTTTGCCCTATTTGATATTCTGGAAACAAATGAACTGCTTCTTCGGCCATTTAATGAGTTCGACTTACAACAGAGAAAAACACGCAGAAATTGAAAAGAAATTGCATTTTTTTTTATCATTCGAGTTCATTTCCTGTTTTCATGTCCGGATGGCTCAATTGTTCCTGGATTAGCGTATTTCCTTTTGTGTGTGTGTGTGTGTGTGTGTGTGTGTGTGTGTGTGTGTGTGTGTTCATTTCTACCTCAATAAACAGGATATCCGGAGATTGCGAGTTTCATCAAAAATATAAAGAGTGTGGTAAATTGGAAATTTCTAAAAGTATTGAAATTTTATTTTATTTATTTATTTTTTGTGAATTACGTGAAATTTTTGAATTGCTTTGCAATTGGTATTTTATTAGCTCACTGACTTCCGGTTGTGCATTGTTTGGGAGTTTGGTCATGTCGACACTCATGGACAAGTGTTCTGCGACTTTTCATAGATGAAAGTCGCAAGTCTAAGTTGCAGACCACGTCTACACTCATATACAAAATCGCGCAACACGTGATTTCTTGCACGAATTTACATATGAGTGTGGACATGGCCTAACATGTCATATTAACCCTTTTCTGAGAAATTTATAATGAATTTGTGCCTACAGATTTAGACAACGAACTGATGCGAAAATGAATTCAGAAAAAAAATTCAACTGCTTCCGCAAGAAATCGAGCCATCGTCCATTCGGAATCCGGGGGAGAGCACTAGACCTATGGGTTTCGAACTTATGTTCCGCGGAACCCTGGGGTTCCGTGACAGATTTTGGGGGGTTCCGCAAACGCAACGGAACCCTTGAAAGGTTTTGGAAACCAGAGAGCTTTTAAAGAAGAAAACTTTCTTGTTAGTAATAACTCGCAAAGCTGTTCTTTATTTTGAATTTTACCGAGATAATGTCTTTAAAAAAAAATTTGGCCACTCTTGGATGACTCAACTTGAGAAACAGTAACATTACATTTTTCATTTCACATCAAATTCCAACCAGAAGCTCCAGCTTCTAGTTGGAAATTCGTGAATCATTTTGTTTCATCAGGAAATTACAAATTGTAAAAACATTGTTTTTTTTTTGGGGGGGAGAATTTTGTATCTACTATATATATATAGTGGGATTCTTGAACAGCAGAATCTCTCTCTACCTCTTTGCTTGTGTTTTAGGAGACACCCAAGGCCATATTAACGCATGTGTCTCACCCGGACATGGCAACCTCATTTGCATAAGGGCTTTCACGTTAAAATCTGGCACAATTATGGGAATAAATATGTAAATTAAGAAGTGGTGCCTAAACCATTTTTAGTTCGCCCTGGGGCTATGAGACTCTTTAGGCTATGATGCTGCTTAGACAGCAGTATAGGGACACCTTTTTTGGACAAATATGTGAACATTTACTTGAGTTCCGTAAAACAGCCTCATTATCATCAAGGGTTCCGCAAGAAGTTTTGTGAAACCCCTACCACATATAAGCTCCGACCACATCGCAAATTAACGTCCATAACGAGTTGGGAATGAAGGTGCCATCTATTGATCTCAAGCTCGTTGGGGAAAATATCTTGTCCTGATATATACCCTGGTTCGAACCGAGAACCTGACGGCAATCTTCACCGTGGTAGACGAGCATCTTACCAACACGCTACTCTTCCGTCCAGAGTTAGAAACCCTCCTATGTAAGCATCTGGTTCAGCTACAGAGATGATAGTCGCGCGCGTAACCAGTTTACCACAAAATTCAGGAGAAATGACTCTACTGACTGGTCAGATGCGAAGAATCTCTTTCGTCGTTAAGGTATAGTCTTTGTTGTTTGGGTACGCCAGTGATTGCACCGCCATTCGATGTCCTCCCCTCCCCCCCAACAAAACATTAGTTGTCACCACCAAATTTCTCTCGACCGCCCTACTTTGGGAGTACAAAACCTCAAAATCCAAATACACAACCCATGGAATACGCCCAATTTAATGCGGTTAGCTCTCTCTTTCTCTCTCTCGTTATTATGCACTCGAAAAACATTCGCGAACATCAATAACTCATCAGCCGGATAAAATCTGGAAGGGGAGCGAAAAGACTGGAGAATTCTGGAGACGAGAAATATAAAGACGATGGATTTCTAATAACATTTCGAGGAAAAAGAGGCCATTGTTTTTGGAATTGCAGTCTATCCAAAAGAAATGGATGGATCAACCACCTGTGAGATCATTCGCTCGCTACCAGAGTGGTTTCAATCAGTGAGTTCACTCGAGTAAGAATATCATTAATCATTTTCCTCCATCTCTCTCCTTCCCTCGCCGTCGTGTAATTATTTATCTCCAGATTCAGATTTTTCCACGTTAAGTATTCCATTCCTCGATATTTAAAAATTAAATTCAAGGGGGAGGGGGAACGAATAGATGAGATATTTACTCGAGTAAATCTCTGTGGGAGGACTCTCAATTGTTCGAATGATTAACCGAGTCCTCCGAATGGAAAACCTCTTCATTTCTTCGGATGAGGGTCTCGTAATATTACAATTTCATTTTTTGGGGAATCAGTTTTCATGGAAAATTAAAAATGAACATTGGTCTGTCGTTATTGGTGGATTTATCACCGTCTCATCCATGCACAGGATCAGCTGGAATTTCCCTGAGCATTTGATTGAATTTCTAGCTAACAGGTGATCAGCAGTGACGCAACAATAAAATGATAGTCGTGAGAATATCCGCATGATTTTACCAGGCTCTGAATTATGATTTTTGAGGTAGATGACAGCATTTTATCTAATATTACAAAGAGAATCCTTATCTTGTATAGATGACAGCACCTTTATTTTACCATTGTTGTCGCAAAAACGAGGGGAAATTAGACCGGGACCAACAATTTATTGCCGACTGCGAACTGTATGGTTCGTCATTTTTCAATTTTTACATAATATATCGCCGAAAGATCAGTGCCCGAACCCTTCGAGGGATGGGGGACTCCCTCCGGTAGCAAAAATTTTCAGAGAAAATGTTGCCCCCACCTCATCTGCAAATAACATGAATATAAAGGCCGTTAACTCGAGTAGTCACGTAATTTAGCAATTGACCGAATTTTAACCTCGTCAAGTGCTCTAAAATCTGTCCCGACGTTTGTAATCAAGTAGTGATAGCTCATTGGATAATACGAGGAAACGCTCACTGATGCATGAGCACAATGCCTACTTAAGCGAAAAAAATGGACCGGATTCTATTCCACTTATCTACTTTTAATCACTAAGTCACTTATCAGCTAAACCAGTGTAAAGTACTTCACAACTTGAAATTTAGTTAACTGCTTAATTCCTTAACTCGTTTAAACCGGCTTTTACTCAAATACAAACCATCTGCTTCTAGGCCACAATTCTTGTCATCGCCAATGTAGGACCATTTGATATTGTTTAACCCCATTTTTCAGGTGCAAGGGAGTTGTGTCGGAACTGAGTGTGCTTTTTGGGACTAGTACTATTTGTGGATCGCCCGAGTGGCGTGTGGTAGGTAAGATGATGATATACTACCATGAAGGTTGCTGTCAGGGTCCCGGGTTCGAATGCGAGGGAGGATGTAGGTAAGATATTTGTCCCAACGAACTCGAGGTGACCACTGATAGACAGCGCCTTCATTTCTAACCCATCTAATTAA
The DNA here is from genome assembly GCF_987345545.1 of Pholcus phalangioides. Taxonomy (NCBI): domain Eukaryota; kingdom Metazoa; phylum Arthropoda; class Arachnida; order Araneae; family Pholcidae; genus Pholcus; species Pholcus phalangioides. The sequence continues at coordinate 24,565,369 of NW_028301605.1, forward strand.
TGGCAGTAAATAGCAATATAGCGATATATGGCCAGAGTTGGTGAAGTAGTATTATTTGTGAAGGGCGCGGTAGCCCAGGTCGATAAGATATGCGCCTAAAGTACCAAAGGATGTTTAGAGGTTTCGCGAGTTCGATACCCGGTTCGTCCTTGTCAGAAAACTTTCCTGATACAGATGTACAACAGAAACGGCGACTTTTTTTTACCGCAGCAAAATATTGCAATATTGCTGCTGCAGGGAGTCCCCCATCGAGGGGCTTTGTTTCTTCGTTTCCCGTCACAGTCGAGGCGCTGTATATATGTAATTTGTACGCATTGTGTATTTAGACCATAGTTTTCCAACCTTTTTTTGTTCCAACGCCCCCTTCTCCAGAAATTTTTTTCTCCCATCGCCCCCCAAAGCAATCTAACCCATAGAGTCCTATGCTATACCCGTAGCTTCTACCGCCCCCCTGGAACATTCCATCGCCCCTCAGGGGGCGTTAACGCCCATGTTGGGAATCACTGATTTAGACCATTCTCAAATCTCTCCCACTTCAACATGCCAGCTTCTTTTTCTTCTTTCTTGCCCACAAGTCTTTTCCACACTTCTTCCTAAATCCCAGGCTGTGGTCTCCGGTCCTTATGTGCCACTGGGTGCACGTGCAATTTTTCTCCCTAGACATTGGATTCAGTCACCCATTTCTGTCAAATGGCTTATATGTTGTATTGAGTTGATGGCTGTCTTCATAGGGAGAACGACGCGAGTAATTCGAAACTTGCGAGCACGGGGCAAGGGGAGCCACTACTATAAATCTTTGCTAACTTTTCCGACACAACTCTGCCTCTTTTGAGGTAACGGAAGTAAGGGGTTTTTCATCAGTCCGGGGCTGTGAGCGGTTCTATCTATCCATCTACAAAAGGGTAAAGTTGGTGCATGCGTCGGCCTGCTATATCCAACGGCTATAGGGGAGATGACCTTCTTCAGTGACGTCACGAGCTTTGTGTGAACGCCTTCTTGTGTAGGTGGTGTTGGATTGGTCCGCTCGGAATATTCCGGGTGCCTTTCCTCCACACAGCTAGCCTTTACCTTTATTTGCTCAATACATACGAAAAAAAAAAATTAACGCCGTTAAACCGTAGCGAGGAAGAAAATAGAACAATTCTGAGGTAAAAGAAATAAAATTAATTTCATAGGGTCACCTTCGAAACATTACGTTTATTAGAGGGAAAGAATAGAGAGGAGACTCCAAAGTGTATCGCCAAACTATTCTGGTATCACGTCTCTCCCTATGCACTGGAAGTGGTTAACTTGAGGAAAGGGGATGATCGACTCAAACGTCCTCACGATGGGAGGCCCGTGAATCCAACACGACCGCGTAGCAGTATCATAAGACGTTAACATTATATGAACTGTTAAATCAGATTTAGACCAAGTCGAATAAGATAGCAACGTAACTTGTTGGAAATTCTGCTGAACAAAGCGCTAGATACAGGGTGGGCTAAAAGTCCGTATAAACTTTAAAAATGCATAAAAACCTGAAAAATAACCGAAATAGAAAAACGTTTTGAAGGGTTAAGCACCGCGCTAGGTCACGCGGAATTTTTAAGACAGGGAAAGAAAATGACTCAAAAAACAGCCGATAGATGGCACTGATACGAGCGACTTTGGTGGAAATGTGCAAATGAGACGGTTATAAGAACTTGCTCTTCTAATCCACAACAAGTTCACCATTATAAACCGTCTATGTGGACCAGCTGCACTCTGCCGTTGCTGGATTTGTGACTCGCCTGTAATGTGTAACCACTAGCCTGTGGTGGTGGTCATGTGGAACACATAATGCTTTAATAAACGATTTGGATGCGTTTTGTTCGTTATTTGCGTACCTTTTCTTTGACTTGGGTACGTCAGTGACACTTATCGGCTGGGTTTTGAGTTATTATTTTTTCCTGTCTTAAAAAAATTCCCGTGACCTAGCGATGCTAACGTTGCAAACCGTTTTTTATTTCGGTTACTTTTCCGATTTTTATGAATTTCTAAAGCTTCTACGGACTTTTTGCCCACCCTGTAGTTGACTGCAAATGGAGAAATGTTGTGTAACATCGCGAATAAAGATGCTCATTTCTGTTGATCAATGGAAGGAGTAATCCATCTAATGTTTTATGCAGAGATTATTTAAATTACGATCCAAGGCTCTCGCATAATTCTCCAGGTTCTATCTTCTTCGTCTGGACTCACTCAAGGTGAAGAAATCTGAAATTTTACCTCGACGATCAATTTCAATGAATAATCAAGATTGTGGGAAAATAATTAGATTTTCAAAGCAAAGCATTGTTGATTATGTAATATTGGAATGGAGATTAATTGGATTAACTCACGGTTTCGATGTTAGGTGGAGACTCCGACATCTACGTCTTCCAAGTCTGTTCAGTCTGTCCCTGAAAGAGAGAGAAGAAAAGTAATTTGGGTTCTCAGTTTAATCTTAAGCAAACAATTCACCTTTTCATATCAATGACAAACATGATCACGATTCTCAGACATGGATACTAATTCCTCTCTGGTCCCATGATTAAGAAGTAAATATCCTCCATTAGCATGACAAAAATCTTTTCGGTTTTACTTCATTTTCTAACGACTGCATTCAAGCATGCAATTCACATCCATTTCTTAACGAACATAATTACGTTTGCGATTGTTTTGCATACATAAAAACACTAATTAAAAGAAATTGATGAGATGTCGTGTACATATTAAGCATGATACAGAACGAAAGGAAAGAAATGTGAGTTCTAGGTCCTCTTTGTGAAGTCGATCATGTGTTAACATGTGTGGTGATTTAAGTAAAAGAAACAAATTATATATATAAGACTTTTGATTATATACGATTTTTTTTATGTTCTACGTCGAGCAATTTCAATGTAATTAATTTCCGCGAGCCTCCCGGTGCTCACCGCAGCACTTAAGAATGCTCAATGATTGTGCCTGATTTCGTGCTTCGATGATTTGTTAATTCAATGAGCCACGTTATTCAAGCTACTTTAAAGAAACTGCCTTAATTTGAGCAAGTGTCAAAATTGTTTATGCCTGTCAACGCAAAATCATGGGGAAAAAGCAGGGAAAGAGCTTCATCAAAATACTATAAAATCCATCCAAATATAGAAAGATACACATCCGTTTGGCTAGATTGGTTTACGTTTAGATCCTATCTATCACCACACAAACAAATGATGCTTGCGGTTGTGATCAATTTTCAATTTTCTACAAATGATGCCCTCACCATAGTGAATAACTAAAGTATCACTAAATGTTTCCCCCACGGAGAACTTTCCAAATATTGGGGTTGTGGAGATTCGTATAGGTCAGTTGTTTCCCACATTTCAAGGATTAATTAATCCCCCCCCCCAATAAATTCGTAGGGCAATTGCGTAACCCTAGAAATATGCTCAAGGAGTGGGTAACTCTTGAAATGTAGCGCACTTCGTAGAATAAGTGGATAGTTTGCGTATAAATCCGTAGAAAAGCATAGAAGGGCGCGCACACTCATTGGCACCCATACGCTTCTTGCAACCACTTGGAACTCGCAAGGAGAGAAATTCGTGATATGCTTTCCTAGAAACACTGGGGAGGTGGGGGGGGGGGGGTTGCTCTTACTAAAGATACATAGGAGACCTTGAGCTCTAGCAATGCGGAGAAGGTGCGCGTACCCCTTGAAGAACGAGGTATATTCGTGCCCCTCCCCGAACAAAAATTAAGAGGTATGTTTGAAAAATATATATATTATTTGCTGATTCAATTAATTTCTTTCAATTCGAAAAGTCACTTTTTGAATGTCGGAGGCACAATTTATGTAGACGAGATCCTTCCTCGACCCACCAGCGTGTGTCGCTCACGATCTTGCGCATATACACCCATGCGTACCCACAGAAAAGCGTTGGAAACCTATACACCTCCTACATTGTGCCGTAATTGATGCTATTTCTGAACTTTATCATGTCTACTGGTCTTTTCTGCCGTTGCTGATTATTATTTTCTGTACACTCCCTGAACTGGAATAGGTGTACAACAGGTTGTGAACCTTTAGAGTAGATCATAGATCTTTTCCAGATATTGATATATCAATTTCGATCAATTACTCTAATCGAAATACTTTCTAAAATCGCGTCATATTCAATTGTTTTGAGAGAACAATAGAGCTTTTCGACAACGGACTCTCTTGGAACCGAAGATTTTGTCTGCTTACGAGGAGAATGCCCACTGATAGATAGTAAAATATATTGAGGCCGTCGACATAATTCAAAAAGTGTCCACTGACGGGAGCGCCAGTTATCGGAGATTACACTATAGCATTACGTCCATTCGTTTTCTGTTATCTCGATTCTCTTGTTAGAACTCTGGTCTTCTCGCTGCACTACACATAACAAGCATTACACAGAAACAGATTTCACGTTAGGTTCACATCACCTACACGCACAGCTGCAAACATGGCCGAGGTCTTCTCCATCTACTAAAATCTCTTCACCTGGACGGAACAGTGGGCACTGAACTGGTAAAAAGATGGTTTCTCGCTCGCGTGTTCATATCCATTTCAAGATAGTGGCACCGATATAACGCCACGATATTATTCTCATGAAGGAGATCATTTTGTTTTTAATACTCTCGATACACGTATCGGGATTACAGTAAAAATTTCTACCTTTTAAAGTTTTCGAATAAAGACCTGATTTATCTCTGTTCAAAAATCGTTTCATATCCCAAAGCATTCAGAAATTACCATCAGCGATGGGAACAGGAGAAATCATCGTCTTTTCAAAAGTTTCAAACTCAATTCGAAAATATATGCTAACAAAGACTTGCTGAGAAAGTTATGAAGGGACTTTCACAAAAGCCGAAGTCTTCTCTAAACACACACATACACAAAGCTGTCAAAACAGCCGAAAGTTATTAGAAATTTCTATGAAGGAAGGATTCTTGATGAAATCTTTCTTCGCACTCTTCGAAATTTTCTACAAAATTTTGTATCCTTGGGAAATTGTGGCTTCCAGTTTTCGTCGAGGATTAAACTTGGAGCTCAAACTGACACGAGGGAAGCGAAGGAATACATATCTTGCAGCCAATCATCAGCTTTGAAACCCTGTGTGACGTGTGTTTACTCTTCCAAGAGAGCCTTGTGGAATTAAGAATTAGCTTTCCGCCATCGCCGGCAGATGGTGGAATTCATAATCCAAGAAGTTGAGAAAATTAAGATACACATATATTCAATATTGTATGTATATATAAGGCTGGGGTGCACAATCTCCGGAACGCGAGCCAAATGCGGAATGCCAAGGGGTCCCATCCGGCCCACGAAAGCTGTTCCGGTAGATATGTACCAATACATAAAACACGATAAATGCCTTGGTGACCGGATAAAAATACGGAAAATCGCCAATTATCGTGAAAAGAATTTTCTCGGGCAAGTAAATTTGTCAAATAAAGTTAAAAAAAAAAGTCAAATGCAAGTTAAGTTGCCAATAACAGGGAAAAAATGTTATCGAAAGCAAGTAAAGTTGTAAATTAATTCAAAAAAATTGTCAATTATAGCCAGAAAAAAATGTCGAAGGCAGGTAAGTTGATGCTATTACAGCCAACAAAATTAATTAAAGCAAGCAAAGTTGCCAATGGCAGCCAAAATAGATGTTAAAGTCAAGTAAAGTTGCTGATAGGAATTCACAAAGGGTAAAAATGCAATCTACCAAAAAAATAACATATATATATATATATATATATATATATATATATATATATATATATATATATATATATATATATATAATATACAAGGTGTCCCATCAATACCGTCCAAACTCCGCACAGTCAGATTCTTCGCTTGAAATACATAAAAATGCCCAAAGAACTGTACCTGTACGACCCACAGTTTTCGAGAAAAATGCGAAAGAAAAGTAGGACGTCATATCCGGGGCAAGAAAATACATTTATTAGAAACATGAACATCGGTATTTGCATATGTTTACATATGATCCTCGATATGCGCGGTGGACATTTTGAACATCTTCGCATGTAAACATATGCAAATACCGATGTGTTCATGATTCCAATAAAAAAAATTTTCCCCTTGCACCGGATATGACGTCATACTTTTCTTTCATATTTTTCTCGAAAACGATGGGTTGTACAGGGGTATAGTTTTTCGGACATTTTTTATGTATTCCAAGTGAGGCATCTGGCTGTGCAGAGTTTAGGCGGCCTTGATGGGACACCATGTTTGTATATATTTATATGACTATAATTCATTATGATAGTCGTAATTATCATAATATAATTTATAAACCATGGAAACGGTCTAAACTGTTGATTTCAAAACTTAAGTAAGCCTTGTTGAAAATTCGGAAAAAAGGGGCATTTTATGAGAAAGTTGGGATGGCCAAAGTTATACGGGAATGTCCCGTAAAATACAATTCGTGTGGTCTTTTTATACATACAAGTTTCTGGCCCGCAAAGGGCACAAATAAAGTATATATCTGGCCCGCAAATCGAGAAGGTTCTGCACCTCTCGCATGAAGAATAATTCATATGTTCGACTTACCTCTCGCAGACGTTTCTGTAATGGCCTATAGGCTCGAGTGGTATGATCGAATGGGTTTTACGCTTGACACCTTTGAACGTGGAAGCCATTATTCATGTGGACGAGATTCATTCGAGCATTCGTTTCATCTTTGTTCGTTCCGTGCAGTAGGATTCGTATTCATGATTTCGATCACAATACAACCGTGAATTTCAAAAGTTTTTTGACCTATACAAAGACACAAAAATAGAAAAGAAATACAAATTTACCCACTCAAAATGAATGGATTTGCACATAAGAGTAAAATAGAAATAGTCATTAAATTCCTAGGCATCGTTGCTGCCCTCGGGCTACCGAGATATAATTCAGGTGCAGGCTGACATCTTTTTCTACTTTCGCCATCACGGGCGTATTTGTAGTTGAGAGGCTTCAATGTCTTCACTTTACGAAACAAGCTACTATGCATGTTTATAAGGTTAGATAAGTTGTGTCTCTGGTGTATTGGATAGCATTCTTGCCCTCGACTGCAGGAGGACCGGGTTCGAGAACCGATCTTAATGGAGAAGTTCATCTCGATACTAATATCCAGAAAGTCGTTTTCTTTGAGATGTGCCGTAGGCCAACATTTTTTTTCCTGAGGCAAGTATGTTTGCTGCCTGTGGTATACGAAATACGAGTAGCGGAAATGTGCCAACTGATCTGGTTTGAATTTCAATCCTCAGTAAGTTTTGAAAAAATAGTGGGTCTGTCTGATTATGGTTGTGTACGTTTTACGTTCTGTGGAAAAACAAAAATTCAATGATCAGAATGAGGCGCCTATAAAAATAAGTGGACATATCGGCAGCAATTCGGAATCCTTTACATTGGGATCGGGACGTTTCGAGCCGAAAAGCATGAAATTTTCGCATTTGTTACGAAAAACCTTTTGAAAAAATAACTGACAAAATAGTTTTTTGAAAGGAATCAGCTCCACACCACGAGAAACAAGATTTCGAATAGGTTAGCCTGGTCCTTCGAGAGCATCTAGATCAGGTGAATAGTAATCATATTACCAAGAGGAACATCGAACTACTATTGATCAAGTTCCACACCTCCGACTGATTGATTATCTTTCACTTACGGATTGACCATCCAAATCGGTAATTGCTCGAGTGGGGCAATATCACACTCGGAACAGCTTTGGAATATATCAGAAGTGTGCGGTAGGTTTCTTCAAGTCAATTCATTTTTTTCGAGATTGAAGCATATCTCGACGTTCCGTCTGAAGCAGACATCTTCAACCTATTGCTCGCGAGCACCACGGGGCTCCGAGAAGCACCCAAAAAGCTCGACGATCGTATTCAATTTCGTTCTCGCATGCGATTGATCAACGTCCCAATCAAATACATTAAAATCATCCTGATTTTTCATGCATACGTATAGTCAAACTTGCCGTAAGGGTGCTCGCGACTTGGATAAATGTTTAATACCTCAGGTCTAAAGACCCATTTTTACGCGTTAAGTGATTAAGTAGTTAATTAAATACAAATACAGGGTCACAACAGGCAAAATGCCCAACGAGGTGGCTGAGAAAAAGAGATGACCATAAAACAAATGTGGATGTCATATATTTCTAAAATACAGAGATGCAATTTTAAAAAGGAACACCATGGGAAAAGGAAGACGTGTCGTCAAGTGCTTTAGAATGTACGCGAACCTTTGGGGCCGTTTACGCGGGTTTAGATGGTAAGGGATTAAGCGATTTTGTGGTTAAGTACAGAATCAGATCACAGGTAATTTTTTCTGGTTAAGTAGAAACTATGCGCATGCACCAGAAGCAGTTATATTTTTTTCCAATGACCGTCACTACTTGATGACACACGTTGTACAGATTTAGAGCACTTGACGATTACAAATTTAGGTGGCTACTTGATCACTTAGAGCGTTTAAACGAGCTTATATAATAGGCCACTATTATATATAGTGGCTATTATTGTAGCCATTTTGAGTAGTGGATGAACCGAATCAAAATTTTCAATATACAAAGCACGCAATATGCGATTAAGCGGGACATTCACTACTGCGGGGAACGATTGAATCTCAATTCAACACCGTTAGTATAGTCTGTGTATTAAAAACTGATTAATAAATTATTAATTAATAAACGTTTTGGAATAAATCACACATCAAAATGAAGTGATAACCTAAGAATTTCATTTTTAATTGCGGAGATATTAACGCTTTCTATGGGCTCAACAGAGAACAAAAATAAGTAAAATAATTTAAATGTACGTACTGTAAATAACTTAGGTATATTTTGAGGTCAGTACCCAATCTAAAATCTGTTTTTTCTTATTCTTAACTTGGAAACATGTCTACCACCAATTTCAAGTGTTTTATCCAATAAAAATAAATATATACATGATAGTTAATCAAAGCATAAATGGGCACACCAATCAATATATTCTAGCTAGGCGTGACACACACTTTGAGAAACACTGCATTATGTGTTGCTTATTTACCAGAAATATAACAATAATTTTATAATGGGGTCATCAGAATTAAATGTCAAGAGTACATACTATCCAGGAATGGAAACTAGAAAGCTTTGACTCAATATGTACAGGAGGATGGTCAAGAAGTCCCGACCCCTTCTGAGAATAATACTTGCAAAAAAAATACTATGAAAGCTATATATAGAGACCGAGCTATATATATATTCAAACCGAGTAAAACCCAGGTCTATCACCATCGGAAATTTACTACCTAGTGAGTTGCGCTAGAAACGTAAGCGTGTAACGTAGCGGTTTGAGTGCGTATCTAGTGTTGTCTGATTTTCCTCTCTCAATGCCGCCATCTATATTTCATGAGTGAAGTGTAATGTTTGGATATTTGTACCGTTTGTAGACCTGATGCTCTCTATGGAGGGACTTTCCAAAGGGGATGGATATCAGCTCGCATTCGCGCCCTCGAAGTTAGCAGACAACCAACTTCAGCCGGCCACCACAATGGCGACGGTGGGGTTCGAGCCCGGGTCTTTGCGATGCGAGTCACTGTGACCACTCGACCACCATACCTCTATATCTCTACTAGCATAAAATTCTTGGTGGTAACAGAATCCTGAGCTGTTTCAAAATATAATAATAATTTAAAAAAATTGAAAAATGTCGTTAAAGATAGAGACAAACCGCTTAAAGCATTTAAAAGAAAGAAGATTTCAATGTTTTTTTTAAATTTCCATCTACTTTACTTCTATCATCACTTCCATTCTTTGTAACACCCATGTTACAAATAACATGGTGAGAAATGCTATACAGACATAAGACATTCCCCACTTCACTAAAAGTGTGTTTGCGTGTAAAAATTTTGCAGTAAGTGAAAAAAAAAGGCTTTGAAGCGCGCATTGCCTTTCAAATACTTCAAGCCGTTTGTCTTTATGTTTAACCCCTTCGGCGGCAATGCCGAGATATCTCGTCAAACTTGATCTGCTTTATTTCACCCATCTACAAATATATCTCGGCTTCTAGAAACGTGTTGAAGTTGTTTTTGAAGTCAAACATGTTTCCAACCCTTCCAATCGATCAACTGCCAATGGGGTGGAGTCAGCTCTTTTTCAAGGTTAGATACGAGAAAAAACAAAGACTGTGGTGTGTGCGTGGGTTTCCACCCCCCCCCCCCCCTCTTCTTTGAGCACAGTAAAGAAATATACGCTTAGTGTAAATAATGCGGAAATTTTTTTTCCCCAAAAAACAAAGTATTCCCCTCTTCGTGGAACTTATACGTATATAGAGAGAGAAATAAAAACCATGGGAGGAGTCAAATTTAAATTTCTTGTTCTTTGTTGCGGATTGCGGATGGGGGGGGGAAGCAGTTATGAGCACGCAGTCGGAACTCTTCTTGAAAATAGGTGGCACTTTATAGAAGGTTTCGCAATGTCCAATGCGGTAATTATAATGCGGATCAGGAAAATTTTAAAAACCTCTTAAAAGGTTCAAAATAGCTCTTTTTATTTATTTATTTTTTTCGAAAAGGGTTAGCACTTCTGGACCACCCTGTATAAAAAGTATATAAGGATGTCAGAAAGAAATATACGTCTTGGTTACTTGCAATTAAGTTTCCGAACCATGAATAATGATAATAACTCAAATGCGAATGCGGAATCTTAATAATAGTTTTCCTTAGCCAGAACGGAGAAGCTATCCGCAATTACGAACAAGATAAATTGAAGAAAAAGGGATTCACTAAACACAAATGCGAAGAATAAGCTGGCTCATATCCTCTTTCGTAATAATTTACGTCGATATTGGAAAAGGATATGATGTCATTTCGCTGCAAGCAAATAAATTCATTGCCACTTGATTTAACTCGATCTATACAACAGAAGAAAACGTTTTTTTCCCGCCCTCCATTTTGATGGAAATCTCAATATCATGCCCTATACCGAACGACCCACTCGCTCTAATATATCCATGCTTTTAATCCTACAAGGATTAAGGAATGCGGGGAAAATGTTTCTCTCCGACGGGAATAGCGTTGTTCCGATGATGAGGCTGTGCTCCTGGTTGATGACGAACGGACTTGATATATCACCTGAATATATATCCTGGCTCTATGTATGTATGTATCGGGGGAATTCCACTTTCCCAACTGCGCTTGGGCACAGAGAGAGAGAGAGAGAGAGAATTTGCTCAACAGATTCATAAACCTTTAGATGCAAAGGAAGGAAGCAACTCCATCGAGTTCTCTCTCGCGTGTTAAAGGTCTCTCTCTCTCTCTGCCATAATGAGCATTTCGACGAATGGGCCTTTCGACGTACCTAGAGAGAGAAGCTTTGGCCAACGACTACGTCAACGTCTGCCACTGACAGCAGGTCATTCATTGGGAAAACCCTCCACTCCGATTTACGGGTCGTCGTCTAAAGTTCTGCCGTGAATTGCTCTCCACGAGAAACTCATTAACCCTTTCATTTATGTTTTTAGAAAATTCCATGAAACAGTTTGTTTAATGTCCAATCTATTACAATTACTTCACACAAAGTTTTACTTCGTAGTATATAATGTGGTATGTATAGCATTTTTGAAAGTTATTCGTGTTAAGAAAGTGTGATCACTCTTATTATAATCATGTGTAATTCTTGACATGACACATCCGAATCTTTCTGATTACACTTATCACTTTTCTGATCCCGCTCATCCCAATTGTTTATCACAATTAAAGTTTTAGTTATCTCTTTTATTAATTTTACTACTCTGTTCAGTCTTAAAACAATTCTCTGCTTTTACCAGTCAATGTCCGCTTTTTTCCGCTATTATGCAACTTCTACTGATCTTATCAGGTAAGATCTGATATTATATCTGATAAGGTCTCTTATTTTACTCTTCCATTCTTATCTTCCTCTTTTTCTTATCTCACTCCTTCCATTCTTATCTCCCTTTCTCCTCAAAAACTCATTTGACTCCTTCCATTTATATCTCTCACTTTTTCTTAAAACTCATATATTACGCATTCCATTCCCATCTCACATTCTTTTTGCTATCTCATTTCTTCAATTCTTATCTCTTCTTCCATTGCTATCTCACTTTTTTTCACCTCATCTCACACTTCCATTCTAACCTCACATTTTTGTTTCACTCCTAAAATATTTCTCCATTTTTTTCAACTCAAGTCACTTCTTCCATCCTTATCAAGTTTTCTTAACTCATCTTACTTCTATCATTCTTGACTACACTTTTTCTTATCTCACTCCTTGCATTCTTATCTCACATTTCCTTAAACTCATCTCACTCCTTCCATCCTTATCTCCCTCTTTTTTGTTGCCTCACTCCTTCCATTCTATCTCACTTGTTCTCAAAAAACCCATCTCACTCCTTCCATTCTTATCTTACCTCCTTTTTTCTCTCCCCTTCCATTTTTATCTCAAACTTTTTTTCCCTATTTTAATCATTCCAATTGTATTACACACTTGAACATTGAACTCCCTACGAGGGTTTAGACGGGGTACTGCAAGAACTAGAGGAAATACAACTATCATGCAGGGGGTGCTGTAAAACCGGTTTTCTAGCTACTCTTTTCGAAAAATCAAGTGACGTCACCCGATTCCTCACGTGACCGTCTCCCGTTGGAACACTGAGTAAAATTACTGTTTTTTGATAATTTTTTTTGCATAGTTCTAATTCACAAAACTCTATCATTTTTTCTGAGTAGATGCCACAAATACCGCTAATTATCAAAATATATATTTTTTATTTTTTTGAAAGTTTTTTTATTTTTGACAGATTTTTTTTTCGACCCTTGTATGCAATGTTAAATCAATGGGAAGTATTCACGTTTGTGAAATCAAAAGGGGAAACGGAAAGGGAATTATCAGAATGGGGAAAAACATTTTCCCCATAAAAGATGGCCTTTAGATATTCAACGTTCAGTGGGAATGTATAAATTGGAATAAGTTAAGTTTTCATCTTTTTCTTATAACTCGGCCTTACATTCAGAGCCGCAACTAGGGGAGAGCAGGCGGGTTTGGTCCGGGGGAAGGGCGAATTTCACCCTTTCACCTCTCCTTCAATCAACATTACAAGCAGGGCCGTAACTAGATGCTTGGTCACCCAGAGCAGGGGGTAGCCAGAAATTTCGTTCGGGGGGGGAACCACTTTCATTTCGGGGGGGGGGGACCAAAGTCGCAGAACAATGGATTTGGCCATCTTTTTCCCTTTTTTCGGTCATTTTCTCACATTTCGGGGGGGGGGGGACCAGACCCCCAAGTCCCCCCGCCCTGGCTACGCCCTTGACCCAGAGCAAGTGCGCATTTTGGCACCCCCCTTGTAATGTTGAAGGAGAGGTTTGGGAATAAAATTTGCGCCCCTCTGGGCCAGCGCCCGGGGCACGAGACCCACCTGCTCTTCCCTAGTTGCGACCCTGATTACAAGGGGACGCCAGAATATGTACTTGCTTGGCTGACCAATCATCTGGTTGCGGTCCTGCCCACATTACTTATTGAACATAGAGAACAGGGCCTGATTTCCGCATGGGGAAATGAAGCATTTGCCCTGGGACAGGACCGCAAATAGATGCTTGGTCAGTCGGAGCAAGCAAGTATTTTGGCGCCCCCTTGTAATGTCGAAATAAAGGTTAGAGGATAAATTTCAGCCCCGGATTCGGAGCACCAGACCCGCCCGTTCCCCTCTGGGTTACGGCCCTGCCCGGGAGCGCCAATATTTAAACAACATGCGTTCAATGATTAACAAAACATCTTTGATCCAGGTCACGGATTTCAGACTCTTCGGTTTGCGGATGAAAACAGGGATAAACTTAATTTCAAAATGTTTAAGTGATGCTTGAATAATTTCTGCATAGTTACTACTGCACCACAGGCATTAGTGCGTTATGTTAATATAATTCGATTCCGTATACGTGTTACCCAGGCGTGTACTTTTTTAGTCTGCGGCCCACAAAGTGATACAATTATCGTGTTGTAAGCACTCGGTACTTACTTAACAACACTTTCATGGAGCCGGATGATATCTCTTGTCCCACTGTCCCTGGACTGGAGGGGCAGTGGTACGTTGCATTATATATTTATTAATCATTGGGGGCTCAGCCCCTTCGCACAATTTAGTAGGGAGGGGCTCAAACATCTTCAACCCCAGGTTGAAGTGCCTTTGGCCAGGGGACAGGGCCGGATTTAGTCATTCAGCGGCACGGTGCAAGAAAAGTTTTGTGGTCCTGGTGATAGGGGTTAGGCTCTGAAGTTAACTAATTTTTGCTCTATAAATCCACCGAAATTTCTTTTAGGGGCGGGGGTCTTCGAATTTGGATCCGTAAAAAAATTTTCCGAGGAGGAGGCCCCAGTAAGTAGGGCCGTTTTAGCGCATGGGCAGTGCAGGTGGTTACAAAGCTTCACGTTCACGAGAAATATGTAAAACAATATTATGTCTACAAGGGCTGCAACTGGGGGGGGGGGGTGCAGGCGGGTCTGGTGCCCCGGGCGCTGTGCTAGAGGGGGCGCAAATTTCACTCTTTAATCTCTCCTTCAACATTATGAGGGGGGCGCCAAAATGCATGTTTGCCCCGGCTGACCAAGCATCTAGTTGCGGCCCTGATGTCTAATACTCTGAAATAAGATTTTGAATCGGGATGACGGGCGCACCAAGGGCTCATCACAGTGTTAAAGCCATGGCCAATTTATGGGAAAGGCAGACCGGGCTGTGGGGGCTTTAGTTATCGGTCTTATGTTTATATATAAATATATAAAAATATAAATTTTCTTGAATTTCAACTAAAGAAGTAGATAAAAATCTTAGTCTGGGGGTCCTTTCAAAAATTAAGGCCCCCATCCAAGGATGTGGGGTGCTGCAGATTCACTACCATATGTGTGTGTCTTTTAATAAATCGACGTAGTTTTCATCAATGGATTCAATAAAATTTCAAGTTTTGACTTTTCAAATTAGCGTAAAATATTATACATAATCAATGCAGTAAAACCCATTTTTACGGCCCATAATATTTTGCGGCCCGGTGCGATCGCACCCTTCGCAGCTGTCTAATTTCGCCCCTGGGGGCCGGAAGTTGTGCACGCTTGGTTTAACCAAACGTATTATAAAGCAGGGTTCTTCAACCTTTTTCTAGTCGCGAGCACTGCCTGTACTCATCATCAAAAGAAGAGCACCCTTACAGCAAGTTTGACATACGAATGCATGAAATCACGATGATTTCAATCCTTGAATGCAATGTGTACAAGGTGTTTAATTGGAATTGTTAATCATGTGCTCGTGAGCACGACATCGGACACGAGTATTGAGCGCTCTGGGTGGTTCAGGGAGTACCATGATGCTCGCGAGCAACGGGTTGAAGATGCCTGTTTTAAAGCGTATTTGTAAATATAATTTTTTTCGAAATCGTACAGCGAGCCGAATAAAATTATTGAGTGGATCAGACTGGCTTGCGGGCCGAAGTTTATGCAGCTATGCATTAAATTACAGTGAACCTCGATATAACGATACAATGTGGGACAAGAAAAAATATCGTTTCATAAGGATTATTGTTAAATCGAGAGGCAGCAGTTTAACATTAGAGTATAGACATTTCCAAACCAGACTTGAGAAAATAGTGTGGAAGAGGGATTTATCGCTGTATCTAGTATCGTTATAGCGAGGTTTCGTTATATATGGAAAAGAAAAATAACACTATTAAAGATAAATGAGATGAAATGAAAAAACTATTTTAAAGATGTGGGGAATTGAAGCGAAGGTTAAAATATTGTGTTACTCACTCATTTTTTTGAAGCTTGCCATCTACGAGTTTTCTTTTGGGCTCTTTCCGAAGCTTTCCTAAGTTTCGTCTGAAGATTTACTTGCCTTATTCTGATGAATGTTCTTACTCGTGCATAAGTGTTTATAATTTTTTCGTTCACTTCGGGATATTTTGATGATATAGTTTTGCACAGAGATTTAATTATTTTTTTCTCAGAGCAGAACGAGGTTCCGTGCAGTCCAGCAAAAATAATTTCCCAGTTTCTGATTTTTTCAAGCCAATTTTGGGATGGAATTAGGAGTCCTCCTCTCGAAAGTTTGCAAATCCATCCGGATTGGGATGAACTTTGACAAGGTGTTCTCATCAACTGCCCAGATGGAGTTCCCATTGTGGAATCGATGTCTCGGCACTTGAAAGCAATGTAGCCTGCCAGATAGTGGAGGCCTTCGGAAGAACATTCAGATGCTGATTCTGATGAAAAAGCAGACACCGTGTTATAAGTTTCCTCTAACGATATATCTGCGAATTCTTCCTCACCTTCAACCATCCTTAGTGCTTCTGACATATCCGGCAAAAGTCCAGAAAAAAATTTTGTTGTCATTATTTGGTCGTCATCAAGCACGGGTAGTGTAGCAGATAATGCTGATGCGGAAAGTTCTGGACTGATGATTGAGAGTCTCAGGCGATGTTTAAACTCGACCGGCAGTGGGTTATCGTAAAACTGCCCAAGTCCTCTGATTCTCGAAAAGAAATTTTCCAAGGAGTCTTGGTTCAACCTTGACGTCAATATGTACTTGATACCAAGTTCCTTCATATCAGAGAACAAGCCAGTCAGGGCATTAATTGACACGATCAATCCCTTCTGAAACGGCATGAGGTTGTTTCGTTGGCCTACTCTCATAGTTTCAGCCATATGTTTAAATTTTTTTTAAATTTCATTTTGAGACTCAATATGCATTCCATATCCACATG
The DNA here is from genome assembly GCF_987345545.1 of Pholcus phalangioides. Taxonomy (NCBI): domain Eukaryota; kingdom Metazoa; phylum Arthropoda; class Arachnida; order Araneae; family Pholcidae; genus Pholcus; species Pholcus phalangioides. Next base: position 24,582,107 of record NW_028301605.1, read on the forward strand.
CTGTGGGAACGGCATTGTTCGGTTTTCTGGAATTCATAATGTCGAAGCAGTCATTGACCAGAGAAAAAAAATCCCCAGCCTCTTTTTCCTCTGGAAACAGGTATTCTATGGCTTTAGCAGCTGTATTCGAGAAGAGTTCTGCCGCAAGGTGAACTCGTTGGCGGTCTCGGCCAGCAACAGTTATATGATTTAACGTCAATTTGTGACATAGCTTTAATTCGCCTGTGCTGTCTAAAGCGAGCAGGTTTTCCATCAATGCACGTTCAATTTTTTTACCACTAGAAAGTGTGAATCCACTATCTAAAAAATGGTTCCGCAGTAGCTTTAATAGGTGGGGAAAATCAGAAAAAACCCACACTCTTTTGTTTTCTTCCACAGGATGTGGGAAGCTACAATTACTTTCACTGATATTTAGTTCCTTCCATAATTTTTGATTTTTTCCCCCCATATCGGACACTACCGCTACGATTTCGTAACCTGCTTTATGTACAGCTGCTATTATAGTTTTGAGAAGCAGGGCAGTCATCTGCTGGTCAAATTCGTAGAAGACGGGCTGCTTCCATTTTGCGAACAGACCCCGCACCATCGCGACTTGAGCCTGGCTATATGGTCCAAGAATCCTATCAACGCTTCTGTCATACTGTATTCTGGAGTCGATGTTCATCTCATCAAAAGATAAAACGCAAAGGCGGTCAGTCACAGAAACGTTGGGGATACGAATTTCCATTAAACTAATGACTTCGTATAAAATTCCGGGATAGCATCTGAAAGAGCGTGCGATCCATTTTCTAAGTGTGGATGGTGAAGGCAAGGGGTATTTTAACGTATTCCGAAGGTATGCGTAACACTTCTTCGATAACGTTCTAATAGCTAGAGCTTTGCTGATGTCTTGCTTAGACCAATTTGATCTTTTTTTACCTTCAACCAGATGCTTTATTTGATTTTCAGTAAAAACGCCCCCTAGAATCTGTTGCACTCTATCATTTACGTTGGAAGAAAATTGCATTTCGCATTCTTTGACTTTGCGTTCACTCGCAGTCATTCTGCGTCTCAATTCTCTATTTTTCATTTGAAGATTTAAAATTTTATCTTTCAACTTCTTGTTTTTTACACGTAGCTTATGCAACTCATCGGTATTTGCTCTTTTTATGCTATTTTGCGGATTTTTTTTTAACGATGCATCGAGATTATCTTTAGATATCTTTTTTGGTGACAAATTAGAGAACGTTAAAAAAGCACGCTGTCTTACCTCACGCATCTCTGCTCTTGTGCTTCTTAAAAATTTAGACGATGTAGTAGGAGTTACTGCACCACTGCAAATTGATGGAGATATCACTGAAGGTAAAATCACTGTTGGAATTGCTGTTGATTTCAACTTTTTGGCATGTGGTGTTCCCAAAAGTTCTGATTTCAAGTCCCGTTCATAATCAGTAGCAGTAAAATGTTCCGAGCAAACAACAGCATTTTTCACATTAATCTCGTCAGCTCTTCGACACCTCACTACCCACTCTCTTCTTACAGTTTCATCCTTGGGAAACCTGTGAAACTTAATTTCTTTTCCACTAGTATTTGCATAAGTGTTTGTGCAAGACGCAACAGCACAACTTGGCATGGTTATTTTGCTGTAGTAAATTCACAACAGACAAATATCAATAGCGAAATAATTTCTTATGACTATCGTACACACGTTATTTCGAGAGAAATCGACTTCTCTGGACGGAAGAAAGAACCGTTTTGAATGAGAAGAGTATGCGTTTGGAAATGGCAAACTATACAAAAAATATTCGCTTATAGATTCCCAGAACGGAAAAAACATTTAACACATGTATGTTATATTGTTGCGGCGCCTAGACGGGTGGTGTTACATTTCCGAGGAGCCTAGACGAGTGGTGTTACATTTTCGGGCACCTACTCCGACGGTATAACGTGTTTCAAGTACGTAAAAGACTGAAATGTTCGAAAGAGATTATCTTTGATCACCCGAAACCATAGTGAACCATCCTGAATAACTATAGTGACAGAAGAGGGGTAGATATTGTTGGCATAAAATTATATGAGCCATATTTACAGTATAGTTGGGCTGTGATTCCTAAACCCCAGGGTGCAACTGTTATAAAGATGTGATTCTCAGATTCTCAAACGGCATGTCGCGTTTTGCCGCAAACATGGATGGAGATACGGGGGGGGGGGGGGGAGCAATGCATTCCCTACGTCAATGACTGAACCGACGGATCTATAATGCATGTGCATGTATATGAACTGACATCATCCTGCCCTCCCCAGCATCATCATCGTGCCACCCACCCAACCTTTGAAATCTATCTCTGCCTATGGCTATGAAAGTAGTGAACTTCCAATTACAAAATGGTTTGCCATTAGATTGGCTATGAATACCATGAGCTATTCTAATAAATTTGTTTAGAATTCAATTTAAAAGTACGTCACGGCACTCAATATTGATCTCATGATGATACTTTCATCATTAGAGGATATAGGGCACTCGGACCCTCCCACATATACCAATAATACAATTTTTTAACTGACTAGGCGGAGATCACCCATCTCATCCTCCCCCTCCAGGCCCGTCATTTGGAGGGTCCGGGGGAATCTTGCTCCCTTCCCCGGCTTTAAAAAATGCACTAGAAGCGATATATGTGTATACATATATTGAGTATAAGTTCTTTGTCCCCCCCCCTCCTCCCCCAGGAAATATTGAAACGACGGGCCTCCCACCCCCATCAGAAAAAAAATGAAACCCCGACCTCAGCCCTTGAGAAAATCTTGCGTACGCCTATATGTAGTAATAAGACAATTTTCAATAAAAGTATCAGCAGAATATCAGAATATTTGCGGTACAAATAGCAATGGCATCTCAAGATGATGTGGCTCACCATTCGGGAATCACAGCCCCGTCACTGTCTTTAATATAATCCCTAACATTCTCGCGGCACTGCCGTACTCGGAGGGAAGAGCAGAGTCGTCCTAAGAGCATCTTGGACGACATTGATTTTTTTAAGACCTCCCTACCTAACTAGAAATGGTTACACAGTGCCACAACTAGATGATTGGTCAGTCGGGGCAAGCACGAATTTTAGTGTCTCCTTTTAATATTGAAGGAGAGGTTAAAGGTTGAAATTTGTACCCCTTCTGGTTCAGCGCCCAGGGCACCAGACATGACTGCTCCCCCCTCCTTGCGGCCCCGTGATTGCTTACCAATTTGCATGCTTAATCTCGAACGATATCTCATAATCATGCGTGAGACCCCCCGGGCCGTGTCCGGGTGGGCCCATGCGTTAAGACTACACTAGGAAAGAGCGCGATTACTTTTTTTAATGCAGTTAAAAAACAAACGAAAACCCTTCCTCTTGTTATTGCCCCTTACCCACGGTTCCGTGGCATCTTGTTTGGGAATCAATTTCACTACATTATAACTGTTTAAACAAATTCAGGTGTGGGCGAGTTCAAAATAATGATAATAATAAATAATAATAAATAATTAATAATTAATAATAATTAATAATAATTAATAATAAATAATAATTAATAATAAATAATAATTAATAATAAATAATAATTAATAATAAATAATAATTAATAATAACTAGTAATAAATAATAATTAATAATAAATAGTAATAAATAGTTATAAATAGTAATAATTAATAATAACTTATTATCAAGAAATTTTTTTAATTCAACCAAAATTATTAAACACTTTCAAATGTATCTGATATTTTTCTTTCCGTGTATGTTTTTTTCTCCGTAAAAACGCGTTCCTGATAATTTCCCTCTCATGGTTTCTAGAATTTCCCTCTCGTGGAAGAGAGAAGCTGCTTCCATTGACTTAACATTGCATACATGAGTTGGGAAAAAAATTCATTAAAAATCAAATAAATTTTTTAAAAATAAAAAAAAATTATCTTGACAATGAGCGGTTTTTGTGGCATCCGCTAAAAAAAAATGATGAAGTTCTGAGCGTGAAAACTATGCAAAAAAATTCATGAAAAACCAACAATTTTACATTATGCTCCCGTTTGAGGGGGTCATGTGAGGAATCGGGTGACGTCAAAACCAGTTTCATTCTGAAGCGCGCGCTTGCTAATACTTAACCTTATATATTCTAGAAACCTTGACTATCATGTACTGCTAAAAAGAAGATGTTTGCTACCGATATTAACTGTCATTCGTCATTGTGGGGCTACAAAACTACAGATGCCAGAGGCTGGAAATTAAAAGAATTTCTCAGCGGTCACGGCATGTACCTATTTAACGCTGGCCAAACAAAACCTACTTACGAACTTTTTGGTACAAAAAGATGGCCGGATCTCACGTTTACCTCGTCTGAAGAATTATTTGCTCACACAGCCTGGTCAGTAGGAAGCGAGGATTCGCACAGCTCGCATCGATATATTCATTTGGACCTGCATATAGAATGTCAATCTCAACTGCAATGGCGTTATAGGACGACCACACGGAGATTAATCAGGCTCAAGACACACACCAGGCCAATGTTTACCGATTTTGTACAGCAGCTGCGTATGGCACACACGGAAGAAGACCTCAATGCAACTGTGGACACCTTTATGGAAGTGTTGCAGTCTGCTTGCGTAAATATACTGGGACGTGCTCAAAAACCTAATGAAAAACTTCCCAACTGGTGGACACAGGACTTAGCCATTCATAGAATGGCTGTGATGTGGATGTGCGATAGTGTGTATTACACACTTATCGCACATCCGAAACCCCTTCTGCTCTTAATTGGATCTTATCCCACTCTTTTCAAAGCTCTTATCAGTCTCATTTCAATCTTTCCACTCTCACTCTATTCGTTCTAATGCTACCCTATTCAGCCAATACTTTACAACATCTGATAAGCCTTTCCCACTCTTATTGCATTGATGGTAACTTTATGGTTCATATTATGAATACCACTTTACGCAATGTTTCCGATGTTCAAGAATATTATGAACTGGACCATGTTAAAAAGATTTAATAATTATATATTTTTCAGCGTTTTGGCGCAAGTTATTGCTGTTTTACTTATGAAAATTCTAGAGAGTGATAACGTTAAAATCAATATCACACACACACACACACACACACGCGCGCGATACTGGATAAAAATTAGGGTGATAAAAATTTGATTTTTGTTGTGATTCGAATAAGTCAATATGTGATTTGTGTGTTGCGAATCTTTTCTAAGTGATATTTTACTGTCTCAGGAGAATTTCCGAATCCTTTTGGGCTGTCTAGAACTACTTGAGACATCTTCGCTTCTACCTATCTCAGTATTTTCTACCAATTGAGTCAATTCGGCCTACACATTATTTTCTTTCTGGTTTCGGGAGCTACGTTCCACTTCCTGCAAGATTTAAATTATTGTACATATTTGAATCAGGGAAAAAACCCTCTGTAATATGATTTCCAGGCGTTCATTCCCCGTTAAAAAGTCTCCCCACCGAGAGCAACAGGCCTACAACGGTAAAATCTTCAATCATTACGCTTCACTCATAGTTAAAAAAATATTGGAAGATGGCAGCACTTTATATATATATAAATATACGCATAACAAACATTACACAGACAAACTTTACGTTAGGTTCACGACACGGACACGCATATCCCAACATGTACACATTTGTTGGAAGTTCCGGAGAGGAATATGGACGAGGCGCATGTGTAGTTTAGTAGTAGTTGTAGCTGTTGGTTTCGAACCCTAAAGACAACTTCTCTTCTTTAAGTCGCTTATTCTTAAGAAAGAAAAAAAATTCCATCCTTGCAAATTATGTCAAAATAAATTATGTTTCACTGTAAGCATGAAAATAAGTTAATGGTCCATGTTTCACGAGAATCGCCTGATGGCTATATTGTTCTTATTATGGACTCGTGAACTCCGTCCATTTTTTTATCTGTATGTCTTTAAACCTATATAGTCATTAATCCATTATTAATTAATGACGGTATTTTTCCTCGTTTTTTTTCTTTAATCATTATTTTTTACCTCGTCTGCCTTGATCACTAATTACCTTTCGATTAGAGCAAAGAAACATGCATCGAAATTCATCGCAGAAAATTCTCGATTTCCTCGAAACTTCGAACGAGAGAGAGAATAATAATAATAAATAAATAAAATTAGGTAGGCCTCGAAATTCCAGATCTTCAATTATGCTTTCCGTTACATTCATTTGGGAAATTTAAGATAGAAAAATGGAATTTTTGTGGAAGGTACATCAACCTTTTTAATGGTATGCGGATGAACGGAACATCCGGTTTTTTTTTCGGTAATTTGTTTCGAGTTTATGTTCTGTGAGTTCACATTTGCACATTTATTCTTTTTTATTATTTTACTTGAATATTAATGATTCGTTATTGGTTTTGAATATTTATATTTTTTGCGAACCCCTCCATACAAGAAATTTCGAAGCGGTTACGTTGAATCCAAACCTTGCCGTTCTTGTTATTTTACTTTCTGAAATTGGGACAAAAACGGGCGTCTGATGAGTCTTTGAATCACTGGGCACCATTTGTTTTCGTTACGAAAAATAAAGTCGTGTCGAACCGCAACGAGTGACATGAGCGGTGCAGAGCAGATGAAGAATTCAGGCGGTTTACACAGGTTCGGTTGAACAGATTGTCGAATTCGACGGACTGGCTCTTGAAATGACACCTATAAAATTAGTGTTCTCTCCCTACATCTACGTACTAACTTACGGATAAAATCACGTCACTGTCGATAGACAAATTGAGGATTTTGTCTATAGGTAGTCGTGAACAGAATGTAAAACTGCGTATCAAATTCGTCATTCATCTATAACAATAAAAATTTTCACAACTTTGTCTCGAGTTTTCCATCCGACCAGTGATTTTGTTCTATGAGAAGTTGCAGAACACCCGATTAGTTGCACGAATGCCTATAGACGATCACAAAACATTGTCTATATATATGTGCTGAGCGATTTTGTCTATGGGTATGGACGTATCGTAAGGCGGATGCTTGAGTAGCCGTCGAATGTGTGGGTAGGAATAACCTATTTAACAAACTGTTCATAATGAACCAAGTGTCTGATTATTTGAATTCCATTAATAGTGCAGAGCGATTCTTCTAATAATTGCATATCCATTGCCTACTTCGTTCCTTGATGATTGATGTTTCACTTTTGGTTCCTCCCACGCCAAAGGCCTGACAGCAACTGCAGTAGTGTAAACATACAAGTACAAGCAAAAGCTTACGAGCACGTGTTGGGTAGAAATGGAAACAAAATTACATGAATCGAGTGCGAGTTTCCGATGGCTTCAGTCAAACATGGATATCGGTCTGAGAAAATCTCTCACAGGCAATCATGCTTCGAATATGTAAGATACAGGGCAGCACTACAAACATTGTGAAAAGTCCTCTCCCCAGAGAGCAATCAGGCTTGCAACATCAAATAATTATAAAAAAAACAGACAAAATACGAAACAATCTAATTAACTGCCACGTTGCTACTTCCGAATTCACAAAGTTAAACACGGCACCACTATTTGAACACACACACATATAAATATAACTATTGTCGATTGTTATATACTGTATATATATATATATAGTAGGATAAAAATACAAGAGAAATGAAGAGGTAGTGAAAAAATATCTTTGAATGACAAAAGCGCTAGTGCACTTGTTCTTTCAAAAAATATATATACAAAAAAGTGCAGTGGGTCTTCGTCAGGGGCTTTTTCACTGATAGCTTATTAACCGAGGTGGTCCACCGAGCAAGATCAACCTCAAGGCCACCTGTTTGAGCGCGCAACGGACCTGGCGACATTGAATTTGTATTTTTCGTGTTCATGTTTGGTTTTTGAGTAATATTGTGTTCAAAAATGTTACCCCTGATGAAGACCCACTGCATAGGTTCTATTTTTTACTTTCATAAAATTCAATTTTTTTTCTTTGATAATTCTTTTTTGTGTATATATATGTATATACATTCCTCAGAATATTCGCTAGACACAGTGGCTATCGTACAACAATTTCAAGTACGTCTGTAAAGGAGAGCAGATAGCGTCATACATCTTACAACGGAAAACTTTTTTCCTGTTTCAAGTGACGTCTATTCGTTGAAAATGTTGAAAAAAGCGCTGGTTAAGGAGCAGAGATTGCCTATAGGCATAGGCGATGGAACGGGAAGGAGAGCCCAGTCTCCAAATAATTAATGAATATACAATGCAATATGCATCCTTTCCCCCTGCAACATAAAAGCTTGAGTCCCGTATGCATGGGACGAATGGAAACTTTGATTCCCCCCCCCCCCCACCCAAGATTTATTCCCGTCGGAGCCTCCACTCTGGCCGTAGTGAAAAAATACTGACGTCACATTTCTGCTCGAAGATGGCGGATGAGTCAGCGTGGTATTTCGGGGAGTCCTACGTCTGTGTACTCATCAAATCATCGTCAGGACTCGATTTAACGGTCTTAATCGAATCCCAAGAACGGTGATGTCACCTTCGATTCTATATTTTCTGTCACCCCATTTTGTTCAGATTCTGGAGCTCTTACACCAGGTTCCTGAAGGAACAAATTTAGACAGCGACGAGGTCAAATTTGATCCGATAAGATTAGCAATTTACTCTTAAATCTCTTACGAGGTACTTCCCTCCCTACACTGAAGCGCAAGTCTCTTCTAAAATAAGTTACTGGATCACACTCTTTTGCCTTTTACGCTCTACTTGGTAAACGCACGTACTTCAAGTTAACGATACTCGACCCACTTAAAGCGAATTTCGGAGCACATTATTATAGAAAGAGAAAGAGCGTATGCTCAAGCACACGTGTACCAATTTCCATTGATTGGTGGAGATGGGAACAAAAATTCTGCGAAGATTGAATAGCATGCCTATAGAAGGTTAACGTGATAATGCAACTTTGCATCTCGTTTAATTGTTATAATTAACTAGTTCGAGAAGTTTGATATTTAATGCATCGGTGATTCCCCACGACTCCGAGGATCGATACCTCATTTCGAAAAGTAAGAGGCTGCATAATCCGTGAGATTAGTTTCATCAGTCAATGCGCATCGATCATTAAAGGTAGTTGGATAGCCTGAGTATACAGAGTGCAGCTGACTTAGTGTGTTTGCAGCTTGGATACGGATATAGAGGGCTCAAAAATTCTATAATGAGTCTCTAAACTGTCTGCAGAAAATCTAATGACTTGTGAGAACCCCTCTGATCGTTATAATGAAACGTGAAGGGCTTTCGAACCACAAGTTTCCTTACGAGCTTCGGAAGTGTTTCAGACCTGCCGGTGCTCTGCTTGAACTTTGCGTAGAAATTTCGATTTTAAGTGAAATCTTGAAGGCGGGGTGCTCGGCTCCACGCTAAAAAAAGGACCTACAGCACATCAGGCTCCGACGCTACCAACTTTACGTCGTTAAAGGAATAATATTTTTACCGTCCTTGTGCCAAAACTCAGTAGCCTGAAATAATCACCGCTCAGGTTAGATGATGTCGGATATCGACAGTTTCAGAAACTCTGGCACCATTAATGTGTTCGAAGCACACATTATGCACATACAGTACTTTCCGACATGCACCAATTCATTAGAAATTTCCTAGAGGAATGTTTACAGCCTGCATGTACGGTGCAATAGTAGTATCCTGAAATCGCCCGAGTGGCGCAGCGTCAAGATGCTCATCTACCACCATGAATACGGCCGTCAGGTCCGCGAGTTCGATCTTCAGGAAAGACATAGATAACAAGTTCTTTCTCGAACTGATCTGAAGCGACTAACCATAGATGGTGCCTCCATTTCCTTCCGACACCAAATCGATCGGTAGTAAATTGTCATATGGCGACAAAGTACTAAAAAAAGTCCATTTCCTTGATGTATTGGACTGAGAAAAGGTCGTCTCGCTTCCTCTACCGTCCTACCTGAGGGTCATTTGCTGAAGTTACTGGAAGCCAATGTTTAGTTCAGCTCCTTTACGCCACAGTGCATGAAATAAGGAAGGCGGGATCGTGTCTCCACAGTGTAGTAAAAGTCCGAGTTCTGGTCTCCCGGCGGAGACCAGATAACTTTCCTTTCCGAGTTCACCTCAGAATATTATCATAAAAGGTATATTTACTTAACCAGACATATTTGACTCACATCCGATGTTGAATGGTTTTGCTTTCATGCCACTACATATGCCGCCATTCTACCCTAAATCGAGGGCCTAGGCAATGTGGAATAATTAAAAGTTTTACAGTTTAACATAAAAAACAATTGGATGGGTACTAGAAAGAAGCGCATGAGTGATTTCCGCAGCGGCTAAGACCTCAGAATGAGATGTGTTATTTTTCACTGAAACCATTACAGCAGAGTTTGACGCATCATAACTTACGTATCTTCTATACACACGCACGTTGATATAGTGGCGCCGTCCGTTGCAAAAAGGTGTAAGTAGTGTTGCCAAGAATGCTGCATGTGTCCTTATTCCTAAGTTTCGGAAGCTAGTAATCTCTCGGGGTAGGTTTTTTCTCTATAGCCATCCCATCCCTCGGGGTATTTGAATGATCGCCATTAGACATTATTCCAGGGCCGTAACTAGGATTTTTGCCGCCCCCACAAAATTGGATAATTTTGTAATGGTATTCTTTTTTCTCATTTAAAGCTGCCACCCCCAAAATTTTTGGGGGGAGTAGCCGCCGGGGGGGGGGGGGGGGGGTAGGCAGTCCTCCCCTCCCAAGTTACGGCTCTGCTCTACTTTACCCACTGAGTGTATTTTGGTGAATTAGATCAGCTCTACTCTGTCTCTTGGCAAGATTTTTTTCAAAGGCTTGCTATTACGACTAAAAACTGGAAGACTACACATAACAAGAAAAACGCTCGTTTCGCAAATAAGAAAAATCCAAATTTCTCCAAAACATTTTCCAAGTCAGGAATTTTACATTAATTCGCCAAATTAAAATTTTTCAAGTTAAAAATTTTGAATTCATTCGCAAAAAACAAAAATTATCAGGAATTTTGCATTCATCCTCGAAAATTTTTTTTTATTTAGTTAAATCGAAAATTTTACATTCACTTTCGAAAATATTTTCAGATCAAAAATTTTGCAATCATTATTGGGCAAACCTACCTACTCTTTCTCCAAAAAGTGTGAATTAACAAGATTTTGCGTAAAAGTCGTAAAAATACAATTTTTCGCATTTATTCAATAAAAATGACATTTATCCCATGCATTTCGACGAAAATAATTAAATACGAACATCACGTATCCCTACACATAAAACTCATCCGTACAGTAGCTATTCGAAGCACTGCATCAGTAACGAAAATCCTTCAAAAAAAATCTTTCCATAAATCCTCTAATCTGGCTTTTTCAATATTCTTCAATAACATTGACATCTCATTAAAGAAAAGTATCGAGGAAAATCTTTCAGTTTCCAGCATTTAAATCCTTAAGAAAAAACTTTATAAAAAAGAAATTCCCAATAGTTTCGGAAACAGAAACATAGCATCGGTTGAAGGTTCAAATCCCGAAATAACCGAATATATATATATATATATTCAATTTTTTTTTTTAAAACATTTAAAAACATAGGATGTTCGGAATTCGATACCTCATTCTTTCAGACAAATTCTTCTTCTCCGCTTCCATTTTCTTTTATACTGTATATATCACTTAAGTCTTCTCGGGAGTCCATTAAAAAAAAGGCAAGATTTGAAAACTTTCCGATTGCAGTTGGTAGCTTTTGTCACGTCTTCTCGTGTCGTTTCGGGATCTTTCAAATGGAAATTTTTCTACCTGGATATATATTCTGAATAATTTCTTTTCTCTTTAAATCTGAGAGTTTCACCTTGTGTGTTGACTGGTCTCTGAGCGGATAAGATAATGGGTTTTTAGCATTCCATTCAGACATTAAGTGTCTCTTTTTCCTCTCGCTGTGTCACATTCTCGTTGAAAACATCCATCGGATTTTCCTTTTTTTTTTCCTTGGAGAGAACATTACCCGAAATCTTTTTCCTCTCCCATCGCATTTCCATTTTTTTTTAGACACCATTTAATTCCTCATCTCGAGAACTTTGGACACATCGTCGGTGAGAAATTTAACAGATGCGATATTATACGGAACTAAAAAGAAATGAGGAAATTGAAACTTTTATCACCAAGTTTTAAGACATTTTTTTTGTATTTTTTTTTTCGTGGAATCGGATCAGGATTCGGAATCGTAAGAATTTTACAGCCAATCACTGTGGAGAACATAGCATTGGTCTCATTTTTTATTTGTCTTACTTTTTCTTTTTATGAAACAGTATCCAAATTTTTGAACAATCTATTTGAATATACAGGGTGGGAGAGTAGTTCTGGACAGGTTTTGGAAATTTTATTTAAAAAAATAAACCAATTGTCATAAAAAAAGTGCGATTTGCACTCAAGTACCTAAGCTTAGAGGTACAACCTACTAGTGCTGCGCAACCTGCGGTCCAAGCTCAGCGTATTTAATATGGCCCACGAAAAGTGTTGCTGTAGAAAAGTATCAACACACACCACGATAAATACTTAACGTGACCATATTTCTTTAAAAAAAATACGGGAAACCAGAGCCGTCATTTCAACTTTTTCCGGGGGGGGGGGGAAATATATTCCACGGGGGGGAAGCACACGTACTCAATGTATTTGTATATATATATATATATACCATTTCTAGTGTATTTTTAAAAGCCGGGGGGGGGCAACGGCCCACCCCCCTAAATGACGGGCCTGCGGGAAACTGGGGTCTATACGGAACACTGACCATTTTTGCCAAAAAAAATTAAAAATGCAAGTAGAGTTGTCAATCAGAACGAAAGAAAAAATGTCAAAGGCAAGTGAAATTGCAAAATCCAAACTGAAAAATCAATCACGGCCAAAAACATGGCAAATGCAAATAAATTTTCCGATAATAGCCAATCAAATTGACAAAATAAGTAAAGTTGTGAGAAGCAAGAATTGCCAATTACAGCCGAGAAAGTTTTGAAAAGGAAGTAAATTTACCAAAAGCAAGTAGAGTCGCCATTGAAGGCGGTTTTTCAGAATTTCTGTAGAGTATTTAATTCTTTTTTGGATGTCGACTCTTCACATCTGAAATATGTTAAATCAGAGGGGGCCTGAAAAAAAGTTTTGGGACCTTACGGCCCTTTTACTCATTGTAACAGTAATGCAACCAAATGCACAGCGTTACTGGGTAGATATGGACAGTATCACAAAAATTCCAAATTCCCCTTCCCTGCGGGCTTTATCGAATTATGTTTTAATTCAGCCCCTTTCCTTTCCTTGGCTAAAAAAATAGTTCCTAGGCTATGACAAACAGCTCAGAGGACCCACAATTATACGATTAAGCCCCTTTTCCTAAGGCTCATTCATTCTGCCGGGTAGATTTTGAGATATCAGAGTATTCTAGGCTCTTATGCTATTCTTCAAAAATAATAGGTATTTTCATGACAAGGTCCTTTAAATTTCTTTTTTTTAAAATTTACATCCCGGTTGTTTCGGCTTTAAACGTATTCATCTCTGGAATTTTCCAACTTCAGTATAGGTGTATATTCACGCATTCTGTCAAAGGATCCCTTCCGGCTGGAAACAGAGTGCCGTACGAAATACGTGAGTGATGGTGTTGTCTTAAAACAGGAAAAACACTATACTGTAAAAAAAGATACAGAAGATAAGGCCTGTCTCGCTCGAGTTGATGAATGTTCTGGAAAACGGGAAACCTCACTTCCAGTGAAATAGTATATCCTCATGGTATTCACGAAAGAAGAGGAAAAGACTTCTTAGTTTGCATAAAAACGTAAAAATATTTCAAAAATAAAAAATTATGTATAACCCTATATTATATAATTTTTATATAAACATATGAAAATATCCCGAAAATATAATATATTATCGGAGTATTTCACGAAAAGAGTCCGAAAGGGGATAAAAATTCTACTATTGATACTAAAGTTATAGTAAAATGTGGGAAAATAACAGCAAAGTGAGGGAAACCGATTTGTGATTATGACATTTCCATAACGACAATTTAGGTATAAATATAGGGAAAAAATTTAAATTACGGTCATCAATCGCAAAAATATGTCAACAAGTGGGATTCGTGCCGCCTTTTGCTATACTTTGTGCTGAAAAATGTGTACTTCCTAACATTCAGATAAAGATTCCCTGAGATATCGGTGATGGAAATTCTCTATTTTTGACATTTTTGTTACTTTTCGATGGCTCGAAAAAAAAATGTTGAGGCTTCAGCACGCAAAAAAATGCTAAAATTCCAGAATTTCAATCATCCGGTGTCTCGATTAATTTTTCCCGAATGTTAGATAATGATGATAGAACATAATGTTTCATGAAAAATTGTCCAACTGGGGATGAAAATTTTACGATTCATACACTAAAATTATGGTAAGATATGGAGAAAGATACAGTATCAGCAAAGTGTGAGAACACTTCGTGAAAATAATATCTAAGGAAGTAATACTGAAAAAATATGCAAAAATATATTACGGACTCCATCAAAAAAAAGCACAAAAAAGAACATCAAGTGAAATTGATGCCACATTTTTGTACAGGGTGTGCGGAAAGTTCATCCATGGCACATTATAATTTTTTTTTTAAATCAACCGCTACCCCTCAACGCACACCCTTCTGGTGACAACTCAATAGCATTTTTATATGTACCATTTTTCTTTCATCACCATTTTTGTGATTATAGATTCTTAGCACCTTTATCATTTTTATCAATCATATTTGCTCCATTTGAGCTAACATTATCAGACATGACATTATAATCAAACAATTTTTTGTTACAGTATTAACCTTTATTTTCTCCCGTAAAATTCCTATCAATTGCATTGACTTCAGCAGTTATCAGATTGTTTCTTTTTCACTCTCCTATGACTTCTAAGACAGCCTTTTCCCAATGGAGAATATCCCTGGTTACCTATATGTATTTACACCAGAATTAATTACTGTATCCTTACGCTTTAGACATTATATGTTGGCAAGGGGAGTCATTTGCTGAGTTACATAATTTCAAAGCTTGTTTGAGCATCTGGTTGCACGATTTTTCAGACTTTTCACATGCGAGGTAATTTTCAAAGTCATTATTCAGGTCAGTCATTAGCACTGCCAATTTACAATCATGTTCAACCTTATTTACGTTACTTTTTGCTTCTTGCCAATACTTGGTTGGATAAATTATCAGTTTACTCTTAAACAATTTCTCTTGAGAGTTATATTTATTGGACAAAAAAACACAATTCCTCAAATTCGTCATTCCAAACAGCTCTTAGAACCGGACAGTACTTGGCCATGTTGAGAAATATGCAAAGAGACTTAACCTAAAGGTGGGGAAAATATGAACAGCGCGGAGTAAAGCCTCCTCGGACTACCGATTTCAGTTCCTATGCTTTGTCCAAGTTGCGACCAGTAACAACAGTTCCGACGTCTTTCTGATTCCACCGTCGAAAAATGTTGACGCTCAGTCCACAAAATAAGTCTGTCCTCGCAGTCCCGTTAGGACTTTTCTTCGACTAATAGGTCAACGTATCGCGCACTAACCTAACAAAGTCTGGTCAACGACGTCTTCCCGCCGAACCGAATAAATTACCGCTCACTTTTATCTCTATGAGAGAAACTCTCCTCATATCTCACTATTTTATTCAAAGTCGATTCTGAGATTTCACTCATTTTATTTTATAAATGTCATATAAATTAATATTTATTATTATTTTTTTCATCTGTATATACCGCGATTGCGCGCGCGCGTTACTCAATCTTTATATTTCAATAAATAAATTACTTAAAATCAACTTTGTTACTTAAAATTTACAGTTTTGAAATAAACAATCACAATATTCATTGCAATCAATATTTACCACTAGATGGCCGAACAAACTAAAGCTTTTCCCAAAGCCTAAAGACCCACTGACCTCGTACTCTGCGGTACCTACCGGTGAAATAATTAAGTTAGATATAGAGTAAATACCTCTAATGGATGCTGATGACATATAATTTACATTTAACACTTATTCCCGATAACAAATGGCACTTTCAAGAAAAATTCTCATATCGGCTGTCAAATATGGATCAAATATTAAATCCCGTCACATGAATTATTGTTATTCCAGACGTATTTAAATTGACGCAGCCATGAAACGTAATCAATATTTATACTGTTCCCTTTCTCCCGAAATTATGGGTGGAAAAAGTGTACGAATCGGGGTCAAAATTACAAGTTATTTACGGCCGTGATTTCTTCTCGAATAATGTCTTCGTCAAATATTCATTGGACGTTACGAGTTCGTTACTCGTGATTCCGCACTCGGACGAGAAGGAAAAAAACCAGCCATCCTAAAATACCCATAAAATTTAGGGTTTTGCTTCTTTTCGGAGCAATTGAAAACCCGCGACTGCTATGGGGAGTAAACTTACTACATTTACCTCAGAGTAGCTATAAATATTAATGATGCAAAACATTTTAGTAGGGAGGAAGGGGGTGTGTTGTTTCCGCACATGTATCTCTTCAGGTATTTACTCCAACGCTCAGGAAAAGAAATTGCTTCTCTTGGGTCATGAGTCCGAGCGTTTATTTCCCGTGTAAAAGGTCCACTGTAACACTTATTTGCTTTATACGGTTCTTATATCTGTCTTCTCGCTGTAATGTTAGGAGATGGATAATTCCGGTGAGAAAGACGCTGGATGGAATCCGAGTTTAACAACGGATTGCTCCCTATCAGCGATATTCCGTACTATACATGGGATTTTAACATTTTGTGTAGATTATAAAAATGTCCTCTCTGTTCTGCTCTCACCAAAAAAAAAAAGTATATATATGGTTGTGTGTAGAAACAGTATATATATATGTGTGTTTTTATATTCATTATTTAAATATTTCTCATCACGCACACACCCACACAATCATATATATATATATATATATATATATATATATATATTTTTTTTTTTTTGGTTAAAACAGAACAGAGAGGACATTTTTATAATCTACACAAAATGTTAAAATCCTATGTATAGTACGGAATATCTCTAATACACGGTTAGTCTCCGTCAATTCTCTCCAAACTAAAAAAATACGGGACAGAAAGCCGTCCAGATAAAATTTTCCGAAACAGTAGGACATTTGTCTAAAATACAGAATATGTAGCAACCTCATCTCATAGACGAAATGAACTTGATCGCTAGCCCTCAACTAGCGTGGTGGGGTCATTTTGACCCCACGCCAGCTCAACATGCCACTCCCTTGAGAAAGAAATGCATCCGGTGCATCCTGCTATCAGTACCTTTCAAGTAGGTTGTTTATACGTTCTTGACAAATTTATGAGGTTCAAAGTTTCCGTGGGGGGTCAAAATGACTCCACTTCACCATTTGCGTTGGACATTTTTTGTCTGACGGCCGGAGTGTTGAGAGAGAAATGCCGTCGCGGAAGAGCGCCAGTTTTCTCGATAACGGTTTAAAATTAATGGTGAAACGTTGGCTTTCCGAGATGAGCACGGGAATAGTGTTGTTAGTGAATTGAACGTAAAAGAACTGTGTGATCAACATGTCATGGTGCTGTTTGCAAGTACCGTGTTTCCGACTTAGAATAAGACTAATTTTGGTGCTTGTGAGAATATAGCAAACATTATTTTAATTTGTAAATTTTATTTGCTGAGTGTATTTTAATCATATCTGTTCGGTTTTTAAATCATGAAAATTACGTTAAAAAAATTCCGCATTCAAAAAAATGCCAAACTCATGTATTTCTCCGTGTTTTTTTTTTTTTTTTTGAATGTGTGTCTTAGTAAAAGAAAAATTTTGGGAAAATAATTAACGAAATTGGAAAAATATTCAGTGAATTAATTGACGGATGAATGAAGTCAAGTAGAAAACCCACTGCTTTTATGAAGACTCTTTCTGTTGATTTTTAAAATGCATTAGTACTTGTTGGGGTCAAAAACTGACTACCACGACGCCAGTTACGCACAGAATTTTCACAACGCAAGTTAAGGATTAAAATAGAAAAATTAACTTTTTATACGGACATGCCTGTTCTGAAAAATCCAATTAGAAAGTTGTTGCTCTGTCTCCCCTGATGCCAAAAGAAAAAATAAACATGCATGTTGATCATTTTTGTCGCACCACGGTCATCTTTTGCACACGAGGGCTAATTAGACCGCGACCTACAATTCATTGCCAATTCCGAACGGCAGTTTTTTTGCACTCATTGACGGTGTGGTACGCTAACCCCTCGATGTGGGATTCCCTGCGGTAGCAATCTTCTATGTAGTCATGTCACCGTTTCTGTTGTACCCCTGTGTGAGGAAAGTTTCTTACAAGGACGAACGGATAGCGAACTTACGACACCTCTTCACATTCTTTCGTACTTTAGGCGTGTATCTTATCGGCCTGAGCTATCGCGCCCCCCATATCCATGTTTCTAAGTGCAATATTCACAGAGATATTTGAATTCGAAAACTGGAGAGAAGTTGGGAAAAAAAAACTGCAAAAACAGAGAAAGCTTTCCACTCTCATTTATGCTGTTTTTTTAAACACTTTTTCCTTTAACTTCAAATATCTCAGTGAATATTGCACTTGGAAACGGGGATTTTTTTTCTTTTTTTGGCGTCAGGAAAGGCAGGACAATAACTTTCTAATAGAGTTTTTGAGCACAGGGTTGTCCGTATAAAAAGGCAATTTTAATAACCATACAACTCTGCAACATGAATGACATATCCGAGTTCTACTCGTTATTTGGATATTTATACTGACTTGAAGCACATCGGCCAGAGATTGACAGCAACACCACGTAAAAAATGAAGTTGCAAGAATATTATGAACCAGATACATCGAAGATCAATGTTTATTTGTTTATAAATATTATATTATAAAATATTTTTATTTTATTTTATAGCTGTGTATATTTCTGAAATTTTTTTTAATTTATTCTATTTTATTTGATAAATCACTTATAATCAAACTTTTTACTTAAAAATATGATTTCTAAATAAACGTTGCAATGTGTATTTTTACAATCGAGATTCACCACTAGATGGCCGGGCAGCCAATAAAGTGTCTTTAAAGTAGGGGGTCTCCATATATTTTTTGACATTTTGGGGCAAACTCAAGCTTTTCCCAAAGCCAGCAGAAAACTATCTGATACCCACTATTTTCATCATACTACTGTATTGACGGTATTTAAACGTAAACATATAAAAATTAAAAAAAAAATCTTATTAATCTATTGAACGGGGGGACCATCTGGGGATGGTTTGCGCTCTTTCCCAAAGGGATGGACGGTCTCGGAGAGCCTGATGTCGGACTCGATTATGAAAAAAAAACTTATTGTAACCCAGGAAGCACTATTTATATTTCGCGAGTAGAAATTTTGTGTCCCTGAGGTTTACATTCTTGCATGAAATTAAATCACACGTAAAACAATCATATGCCAGCAATCTGGTAACGCTGACAATCATAAAACGTTTCCTCTTTCACACGAATATTTTCCCACATAAGTCTATGCATACAGCATTGTATGTACAACTTTTTAATATTGCACCCACTGGCTGATAAATACTCGCTCAAACCAGTCCACCTTGTAATACACCTTTATACAAATTCTCAATTATTGTTACGTTGATATTAGCACATACTACAAATCTTATATACTCCAATTTATATACATTGTATGCGTATAAGCAAATATACAACAAGTGTTAAATTTCGCCACATTATTATTGTTATTCGTATTTAAATTGACGCAGCCATGAAACGTAATCAATATTTATACTCTTCCTTTTCTCCCGAAATTATGGGTGGAAAAAGTGTACGAATCGGGGTCAAAATTACAAGTTATTTACGGCCGTGATTTCTTCTCGAATAATGTCTTCGTCAAATATTCATTGGATGCTACGAGTTCGTTACTCGTGATTCCGCACTCGGACGAGAAGGAAAAAACCAGCCATCCTAAAATACCCATAAAATTTAGGGTTTTGCTTCTTTTCGGAGCAATTGAAAACCCGCGACTGTTACGGGGAGTACACTTACTACATTTACCTCAGAGTAGCTATAAATATTAATGATGCAAAACATTAGTAGGGAGGAAGGGGTGTTGTTTCCGCACATATATCTCTTCAGGTATTTACTCCAACGCCAAGGAAAAGAAATTGCTTCTCTTGGGTCATGAGTCCGAGCGTTTATTTCCCGTGTAAAGGGTCCACTGTAACAACTATTTGCTTTATACGGTTCTTATATCTGTCTTCTCGATGTAATGCAAGAAGGTGGATAATTCCGGTGAGAAAGACGCTGGATGGAATCTCAGGTGAACAACTGATTACCCCCTAACCTAATACTAATGCTAATAACTAATACTACTCGCTACTCTAGATAGTTTTGTAGATAGGTGAT